>NC_027748.1:30112155-30117107 GCF_000695525.1 Brassica oleracea var. oleracea | reverse complement strand
TAATAGGGCCACACCGAACAAAGAACTAATTAGGTCCATCGTTCTTCCGTCAAAGAAATAAAGAGTTTTACACTACTAAACTGTTATAAATAAAAATATAAGCACTTATATACCACACAAAAATGCACATATTAATGAAATAACATGTACTTACTTTTTTTTTGTCAACAACATGTACTTACTTTGAAAGTCAAAATATAACAAATATTAAGAACCAAGTAACATAATAACATTTTTATGAATTTTATATTGTAAGAAAAGTAGGTTTTCTAAAAATAATAAAAAACATTTTTGTAAAAGCCGTAACAAAAATAATAAAGGTCAATAATATTTTCATCGAGAATTTTAGGTATATTTAGTTTTATATTTTAGTTCTAAATATATATGATATAAGGATTGATATAAGGATTTATATTTTAATTCTAAATATATATGATATATATTATTTTTTTACTTTTTGGTTTTACATTTTAATTTTCGAAGATAATTAAATATGATTAATATAAAAACTATCTTTTCATACATAAGAAAAATAGAAGTCATCCATATAAATTAAGTATAAAAATTATCAAGCTAACTCCACATATTTCTTAATATCTAGCTCTATAAAACCACACGAGGCATTGGCGGATGCTGCATATCCCAACTTCCTCCAGAACTATCAAGATACAGAATACCTAAAAGAAAGGGCTGTCCTGACACCTACCAACAGTACAGTACAAGAGGTGAACGATTATCTCCTCTCCAGGGTCCCATCGTAGGCTAGGGAATATTTAAGTTCTGATATCATTGAGTTGGAAGCTCATCAGATGATGATTGGACCAACCACTACCCGCCTGAGTACCTAAATTCTCTAGAATTTTTGGGACTGCCCAACCACAGATTGTGCTTGAAAGTTGGAGCTCCAATGATGCTGCTGTGTAATCTTAACCAGGATAAAAGTTTATGCAATGGTACGAGAATGGTGGTAACCCTCCTAGAAAACAGATTTGTTAAAGCTAAAATCATGACTGGGACAGGTATTGGGGAAGAAGTTTTGATCCCTAGGATCCAGCTCATTCCCACCACACCATCCATCCCTTCACTTTCCGTCGATGACAATTCCCGATCAGATTGTGCTACGCCATGACAATCAACAAGAGCCAAGACCAAAGCCTGAAACAAGTTGCTTTATATCTCCCTCATCCTGTTTTTACTCACGGACAGTTGTATGTTGCTATGTCTCGAGTAACAACCCCATCTGGTCTTAAAATATTAGACGAAACTTCCGACATAGACGGTGAAGATGGAGTTACTAATATCGTCTACAAGGAAATCTTCAAGGATGTTCGAACAACTAAGGTTATAACTACACTTTATATAATGCAACTATATCAAACTTATTACTTGAAATCTCTTATTACTTGCAGTGAAAGCAAGCGGCACCCGTACGACTTTGATGTTTCGTCAACAAACATCGTTCCCAAAACTACCATCACTATTATTTTGATACTCTGCACTCTCTTTTCAGTTTTTACATTTCATGCACACAGAACTCTTATTTTATAGTTATACAAATCTCGGATTAATGGCAACATAGTTATTAAATTTTCTATAAAATTTACTAAAACCTGTAAAAACCTAACTAATATATAAACTTTAATATAACACAAACTATACCCATTCCAAAATTTGTTAAATTTTACATCCCGCCCGAAGGGCGGGCCGACCCTAGTGTATAATATTAGAGAGTACATAAAGGATAACATGGTTTGGTGATAATAATGTTCTCATTCTTCATGTTCGAGTGGGGTTGATGACATTTTACCTTATATTTGAAAGTGGATACTTGTTTTTCGGATATTCGGGTACCCGTTCAGTTTTTGGTTCGGTTCCGGTTATTCGGATATAGAAATTTAAGAACCATTCGGATATTTGAGAGTTTCGGTTCGGTTTCGGTTTCGGGTAATTTGATTCGGTTCCGGTTCGGTTTTTCGGTTCCGGTTTTTTTGCCCAGGGCTAACCAAGACGGAGAGACTCGAAGGTTGAGTGACGGACGACGGAACGCCGGTTCGAGGAACTGGAGAGGCAGAGAGAAACATTTCCTAGAAGATGGTTAAAGCTAAGAGGAATCAATGAGTTTTGTGGAGATGCAGATTGGGTTCATCCAGATTGGGTTCATCAAAGATGAGAATCATATATATAGGGTTTCCAGAGGGGCTACAAATCAGGAACATTTATGATCAAGCGATCTAAGATGGGGACATGAAGAGTTCACCGGTGAAAAAATAAATTACGAACATACACACGGCGCAACTCTGTAACTCAGACTTGTTTGAGACAATGATGAAAAGAACTCAAACTCATGCTAAACGACAACAATTTACAATGTGGGAAAACTATAATTGTTGAAAAATTGAGCTTTTTTAATACACTTGTAGGCCCGACCCTCAGAGGAAGCCGAAGAAGCAAGGGCTTTCGACCTTCATAAATATATATTAGGTTCGGCCATCAATGCACAAAGTATTATTTAGCTTAGTGGTATAAATGTTGGTGTTTATATCTCAATAACCCGGGTTTGAGCCATGAGCTTGACACTTTTTCACACTTTTTAAAAGTGGAGCCCATAAAACGCTGACGTGGCGCGCTGAGGAGTGAACAAAAACTCAACTATTATAATATAGATTATTGGTCAATAATAAATAGGTTTTTTAAGGAAATTTTGGATGGTTAGAGAAACTAAGCACAAACTCTACCTGGATCTAAATATAATATTCAAAATTTTCAAATTTGTTTTACGTAGAAAATTTCTACATAAATCTGCTCCACCGAGAAGATTTCTGGAGAATTCGTTCATGCATAGGTTAGTTTTGCAATTGACCATTATGTAAATTTTTCTTAACAAGCTTCTTTAAAAGTCTACTAATTTTGCTTCATAAGCAAAAAAAAATAGAGTTGATTTCGGAAAGTCTCTATAAAATAGAGATTATTTTAGCATTTGACTAAATTTATATAAAAATTTAAATTTTCATAGCAAACTTCTAGTGAAACCTGTTGTGACAACACTTCGAGAAAAGATTGTTGTGGCGAGCCTTTTGAAAAAGTCTATTGTGACAACTTCTGACATATCACAAAAATTCTCTGAAGTATCATAAAATATTTTTTAAGATCAGTTTTACCACAAAATAAAATATTTAATAAAAATTAATTAATTTGCAGATTTCGTGAGAAAGCCCTAGGTGAAAAGATTTCTCCCAAAGTCTATTCGATGTTTATTCTGAGATTTTAACAAACCCTTAAAATTGAGAATAGAATGCTGGAGAAATCTTTACGCTATGAGATTTCTCCGATGTCTATTCGTATAAAATCAAACATGGTTAATATCAAAACTAACTTGAATAGACTTCTTATGACATGTGACAATAAGAAGACTTTCTGAGAAGATAGTCTGCAAAATTTTGGCAATTACAAAATAAACATGAATATCAAAGAATATTTTTGTAGAAGTGTGCTCTAAGAAACTCAAAAATAATTTTTTTAATACAAAATTAACCTGATAATTTATGAAAGAAAATTTCTCAAAAAATCTATTCATTGAGCAAACTTGTTGAGAAGTCTTCCTTCGTTAATTTTTAATTGCGAAAATAACCTAAAAATGATACTTGTTGAGAAGTATCCACAAGAATAATTCTTTACAAGACTTTCTCCGTTAATTTTAGTAGATTTGCATTTTATCAAAATCTAAAATGAATTTTTTAATTATTTTTTTGTTTATTATGTGTATGTCAATCGTGGTTCTTCTAAATTAATTTTATAACGATATTTTATGATGATGAGATCAACAATATTTTATTTCTTTATGTTTTAAACTAATAAGAAAAAAATTCTTGAGAAATCTATACTAATAAAAGGGACCTTTTGAGGCTTCATAGAGCGTCCACATCAGCGAAAAAAATTATCTCCAAAGATGACACGTGGCAATATTACCAAAAAATAAAAAAATAACTAATAAGTAAATATATATATAAAGAAAATAAAATAATAAGTAAATACACATTATAAGAAATAGAAAATTTACATTAAACATTTATGTGAAAAAGTATAATAAAATAAATAAATAAGTAAAACAGAAAATATTTCGGTTGTTAAAAAATAAAAAAAATAAATAAATAAGTGAATATACAATATAAAAAAAAAATTAAATATACAATGTAAGAAATAGTAACATTACATTAACCAATAATATGTAAATATACAATATAAAAAAAATAATAATAAGTAAATATACAATATAAGAAATATAAATATTACATTAAACATCTATAATAATATCGTTATTTGATATAAAAAGAAGAAAATTAGAATAAGTAAATATACAATAACATCTATAAAATAATAACTAAATACAAAATATAAGAAATATAAATATTATACTAAACATTATCTTATTATTAGAATAAGTATATATAAAATATAAGAAAAATAAATAATAAGTAAATATAGTATATAAGAATCAAAAATATTACATTAAATATATATCGTAAAATTATCATTTATATAAAAACAAAAAAATTAGAATAAATAAATATAAAAATAAGAAAAGATAAACAATAAGTAAATACACAATATAAACCTTTTGAGGCTCCATAGAGTGTCCACGTCAGCGAAAAAAACTTATCTCCGAAGATGACACGTGACATTATTACCAAAACATAAAAAATAACTAATAAGTAAATATAGATATAAAGAAAAATAAATAATAAGTAAATACACATTATAAGAAATAGAAAATTTACATTAAAAATTTATGTGAAAAAGCATAATAAAATAAATAAATACGTAAAACAGAAAATATTTCGGTTATTAAAAAATAAATAAATAAATATATAATATAAATAATAATAATAAATAAATATACAATATACGAAATAGAAACATTACATTAAACAATAATATGTAAATATACAATATAA
>NC_027748.1:30111898-30112114 GCF_000695525.1 Brassica oleracea var. oleracea | reverse complement strand
ATATAAGAAATATAAATATTACATTAAACATCTATCATAATATTGTTATTTGATATAAAAAGAAGAAAATTAGAATAAGTAAATATACAATTAAGAATTAAAAAAAACTAAATTGAACATCTATAAAATAATAACTAAATACAAAATATAAGAAATATAAATATTGTACTAAACATTATCTTACTATTAGAATAAGTAAATATAAAATATAAGAAA
>NC_027748.1:30108423-30111637 GCF_000695525.1 Brassica oleracea var. oleracea | reverse complement strand
AATTTGATATAAAACAAAAAAATTAGATAAATAAATATACAATATAAGAAATAAAAAAAGCTACATTAAACGTCTATCTGAATATGTATAGTTTAACATTTTATTATTTTCAAATATTTTTGTAAGTAAATATACAATATAAGAAAAATAAGCATACAATATAAGATAATATTTTTATCTCATTAAACATCTATCATAATATTATCATTTGATATAAAAACAAGAAAATTAGAATAAGTAAATCTATAGTATAAGAAAAAAAAGGTAAAATACAATTAAGAAATGAAAAGACTAAATTAAAACATATCGCTGAAAAATGTATAGTAAAATAAATAATAAGTAAATATACAATATAAGAAATACAAGTATTATATTAAACATCTACCGTAATATTAGAATAAGTAAATATACAGTATAAGAAAAAATACACAATAAATAAATATACAATATCATAACTGGAAAAACTAAATTAAACATCTATCTAAAAAATGTATAGTAAAATAAATGATTAGTAAATATAGACTAGAAGACATAAAAATATAGATCATCTTTTTTGGAGAGTTAATCCAAAAATGGAGGATCACCAATTTGCGTGGATATTATGGTATATTTGGAAATGTCAAAAGAACAAAGTTTTTATTAATTTGGATGTTGATCCAAGATATACGCTTAAACTAACGGAATTAGAATCAACACTTTGGGCGGAGGCACATGTAACAAATAATTAGAGGGTTGCAAATCAATTACATGAAATAATTGTATCAACAATACCAGGAAGATGGTGTTTCATAGATTGTTCATGAAAAGATGAGGAACAGTTTTCAGGACAAGGTTGGTACATCACTTTAGCGGGTTTTGATGGATTTCTAGGGGCACGGAATGTCCGGGCAAGTCTTTCACCTCTTCATTCGGAGGTAGAAGCGCTAATATGGACAATGGAATACATGAGGAATTTACGGCAATTTCATGTCACATTTGCTACAGATTGTTCTCAACTGGTAAAGATGGTTTCAGAACCAGAAGAATGGCCAGCTTTTGACAATTATCAAGAAGACATTAAGCTGCTGAAAAGAAGCTTTCTAAACTCAGAGATCGTTCATGTACCTCAGACGGAAAATCAAAAGGCGGATAGTTTAGCACGCAGTGCTAGAAAACAACCGTCTTTCGTCGTTCACATGGACAGAGTTACCGGTTTGGTTTACAGAGTCGGCATGAGTCTGTAGATGATTGATGTCAAAAAAAAAAGACATAAAAATATTAGTATAAAAATAAATAATAAGTAATATTATTAAGATATTTTATTTTTATTCTAATATTATAATACATTTATAATTTAATATTATGTAATATTTTAATATCATTGTTAGTAATATTAATCATATAGAAATGTTAAATATTATAATAAGTAAATATAAAATATAAGAAAAAAATAAACAATAAGTAAATATAGTATATAAGAAATAAAATATTATATTAAATATATATCGTAATATTATGATTGATATAAAAGCAAGAAATTTAGAATAAATAAATATACAAAATAAAAGAAGATAAATAGTAAGTAAATATACAATATAAAAAATAGAAAAACTAAATTAAACATTTATCTGAATTAAACATTTATTAAAGAGTAAAATTATATCTATGCTATAATGTTAAATAAACTAGACTTAAGGTTTAGAGCTATGGGGTGGAATTTTGTGGATATGATTTTAAATTTTGAAAAATAAAAAAGAAATGTTAAAATTTTCAAATAAAATGGGTTACTTTTTTCATTTCCTTATTGATGACTATTTTGTGAGAAAAAAGTTAAAAACGATTATTTGAAAGAAATGCCCTACAATTTAAGAAAAATTAAATAATAAATAAATATATAATATAAAAATGGAAAACTATATGAAACATCTATATGAAAAATATATAGTTTTCTGTTTTTTTCTAAAGAAATAAGTATTTACACAAACATACAATTTAGAATTTTGTTGTTGTTTAGAATACAACGTCCAAATGAATAGCCATATAGTTAACATTTAAAAATATAAATAGCTCCGCGCGTAGCGCGGCTTAACTCCTAGTCTACTCCTAAAAAGGTTTATTTGTTGTAATTAGAGAGTTTTAGAGACTGAATATTTCTGTGTTTTTACTAATGATCAAGAGGGTTCCTTTATATAAGGATTACAAGACGAAGATAAATGAAAAGTATTCAAAACCTAAACTCACTAGGATTAGGAAAACTACTAATACATAATAATGGAAAGATTACATCTACTAGGAAAAGGAAAGGATTTCCTTTTCTCCAAGCTTTGTGGCCACCTTTCTCTCTCCTGAAGTCGGCTCTCTCTCTCTCCTCTCTCTAGGCTTCGGCCATCTCTCCATCTTCTAGGTATTGGGCCGGTCTTTGTCTGGGCCTGGTTAATGGCAATCCACTCCATGATTTATAACACTCCCCCTTGGATGCCATAACCGTACATGATTTGTAGTACGCTTCATGTTGCCTCATTAAAACCTTATCAGGAAAACCCAGTGGGACAAAACCGTGATGAAGGAAAAAGAGTACAACACGCACTACTCCCCCTGACGTGAACCTCACTGTAGGTTTCTACATTCTACGCATCTGGTGCGTGATCTTTCCTGTATATGTAGGAATGGAGTAATTGGCCAAGTTCATTACTAAGCCGTATCTAGACCACTTTGACCTCTTAGGTCGTTTTCTCATGTCTCTTGACATCGAGTGTCCCGGTAAAGCATGTGTGCTAAATAATGTGAACCATATTGTTCTCGGGGATCACTATTGGGTCTTTGCAAATCGTGTTTGCATATGTCCATAGTCTAGACGTGATCGTCTACTCTTAACTCTTTACTTTAGTCGGACAAAATAAGTACTTATGGACAATGTACTAGACATAGTTATCGTGAACCTATGTCTCGATCTGGCCGATCCATGTCTGGTTCATAGACCTCGTCTATACATGTCCACTACTTGTCTCATGAGTGTTCAAGATCAATGATCATTGATGTGAGTTTATAATCTCTTATTATGGCTCTGTGGCCGAACACTCTCATGGATGTGGACATCGATTTCTTTGCCTTAGGCAGTACCATATCTATCTCGGACATTGTAGTCCTTTATCCATCTCTTGATGGTGTCTCATGACCTCTGTTGCTATGGATTATATCACACACTGAAATATATATTATTAGGTCATAGATCTCG
>NC_027748.1:30104703-30105826 GCF_000695525.1 Brassica oleracea var. oleracea | reverse complement strand
TCAAGGCCTTTAGAAATATCAATCAAGATTAAGGGTTTCAAGGCCATTAGGAATTTTAAAATTCGAGATTAGGGCTTCAGTTTAAACAAGATTCAGATTCAAGTTTTAAAACAATCATAATCATAGCTCTAGGCGATCAATCAAATACTCAAGTTTCAAATCAAAATTAAAAAGCAATTTTCCAAAATTAGGGTTTTAGGGGATTTCGAAAACTTTGATCTTTGATCAAGGGGATTTGATTTGAGATTCAAAAACCTTTAAGGTTCTGATTTTAATGGATCAATAGATCAATCTCGTTCTTAGGTTTAGATCGAACTTATAGAGCTTCGATTTACTCATAGGGGATTGATCGATTTAACCGATGGCTTTTAGTTTTAGAGATTATCTTTTAGGGTTTCAATCTTTACAAAACAACCAGGTTCGATTCATGTTCTCAGAAATAGGATTACCTTTGTTTTGCAGATTGTAGAAACCGGACCTCCAGGATGAACGGATGAACCTCGGACGCGAGCTGCGACACGGACGCGAGCTGTCTTCTTCCTATCGGGTCTCGAGTCGAGACAGACGCTTGCAGTCGGGGTCGCTGAGGCTGAGACGGACGCGTGTGGTCGGGGTCGCGTTGCCGAGAGCTATCGCGAGCTTGTTTCTTCTCGCGGACGGTTGCGTCTGGGCGGGGATTTGGTCTGAGCTGGACGCAAGCTGAGCTGAGGCTGAGGACGTTGATCACAGACAGGGACCGTCTGAAGCTGAGCTTGATCGGAGTTGAGCTTGATCGGAGTTTGTAAGCCGGAACGCAAGCAAGAACAATTTAGGGTTCTTCGGGATTAGGGTTCCAAAAGATCAAGACGGCACTGCGTATTGTTTCTACAAGTGTGGGCGCGTCTGAGATCAGATCGACGAACGCTTTGCGCTGATGGATTCGTCTCGTCAAGAGCTTTAAGATGATATGTGGCTCGTTGTCTGGTTCCTCGGGGTTTGAGAGATATATTGTTTTTAAGTTGTGCCTGATTTAGGGTTTATGTGTGACGGATTTTAGGTTAGGTTTTGTCTCAGGGTTTTGGAGTCTATCGTGCTGATAACGTGTTGTAAATAGAGAGTTTAGAGACTGAATATTTATGTGTTA
>NC_027748.1:30100986-30104281 GCF_000695525.1 Brassica oleracea var. oleracea | reverse complement strand
AATGCATCCCCTTTAATTCTTATCTCAGAATTTTTGACTATAAAAAGGTATGCTCTATCCCCTGTAATTCATCAATTTAAGCTTCTGAATCATAAGCTTTCTAAAAACATCTATCACGAAACGCCTAATCCCTCTTTCGATACATCTCTTCGCCTCCAATTCGTTACCTCTTCACCTTCCCTATGGTTCAATGTATTTTTTTAATTCTGCCATAATTTTTAATTCCATTGGATCGAGTTTCCATGTCGACGCCTCTGTTTCCTTCATCCCAAATCTATAAATATGAGCGGGCTGAGAGTACGACGAATCAAAAACGTCACCGGAGGAAGAGCTGCAGAGCAATGTCTCTGTGGCAAGTTCTTCACCCACAACAGGAGGAGGACTCAAGAAGCATAACTATTTTGGGAACTCTGATTGTTCTTCTTATTCTGTTGGAAGCTCAACTCTCTCGGGCCTTGCTGAAGATGACAAAGCTGTTATTAGGCTCAAGGCTACGGATCTGACACTTGGCCTTCCTGGATCACGATCTCCTGTTAGAGACACGGATCTCCACTTACTGAGCTATGCAAAGCTCGATGAGAGGCCCTTCTTGCCTTTGGTTCCTTTGAAAGATGAGATTAGCCCCTCTTCGTCTCTGAAGAACATTGCCTCGGGGAACAAAAGTTCAGTTTATACTGAGAAAAACTGGATGTTTCCTGAAGGGGTAGCTAACCAATATGTAATGAAGAAGGATGTGCCACGGAACGCCCCCAAGGGACAGGGGAGCACTACAAACAATAGCTCTAGCCCACATGCAGCCAAGTAATATAGGACTTTTTATATTTTTATTTCTTTCATCAGCTGAAGGGTAAATTTTGAATTTTTATGTTTCTCTTCAGGGCATAGATCTTGGTTGGCCTCCAGTGAGATCTTTCAGGAAGAACACATTGGCGACCACGTGTAACAACATTGATGAAGTTGATGGGTAGCCAGGTTCTGCGGCCTTCTTTGTGAAAGTCAGCATGGATGGTGCTCCTTATCTAAGGAAAGTTGACCTGAAGAGCTACACTAACTACATGGAGCTTTCTACAGCCTTGGAGAAAATGTTCACCACTTTTACTCTTGGTGAGATGTTTCTGTGATTTCTATAATGATGCTTTGTTAGAAATCTCATGGTAGATCGATGAGTGCAATGGATTATTTGGTGTTTAGGTCAATGTGGATCTAACAAAGCTACAAGGAAGGATAAACTCTGTGAGACCAAACTCAAGGATCTTCTGAATGGAAAAGACTCTGTGCTCACTTATGAAGACAAGGATGGAGATTGGATGCTTGTCGGAGATGTTCCATGGGAGTAAGTTTTATTTCTTATTTTTGAAAACTTCTTAGAGGCTTTTATGCGCTTGAAATAAAAATGTAGCATGCATTACAAAGATACTATCTAGGATTTGATTATTCTAATCTACAGGATGTTTTCTGATGTCTGCAAGAAGAAGATAATGAAAGGCTGTGATGCCATTGGATTAGGTAAGTTTTTTTTCACTTGGTTCCCAAAATACAACTCAAATCTGCAGCACCTTTCTGAATATTATTTTTGAGATCAAATAGAACTGGGATAAGATGAGATTAGTGGGCTGGAAGCTGCTTGATGATGATCACTTGCTTCCTTTTGTGAGTAAGCACAACAAGTTAACATACTTAATGTGCTCGAAAGCGTCAGAAAAACATTCTCGAACCCTTAGGAGTTTGGTCTGGTGTATGATTCTGAATTTCCTATTGTATAATCGATGTTGTGATGTTTGCAGCTGCAGCTCCGAGAGCAATGTGGAGAAATCGAAGATGAGAGCGCAAAGACTGGAAAGAAAATGATCCATAAGCTTTCTAATTAATACATAATATGTGCGATTGAGACTATCCCTTTTGGTGGTGTTTTAAATTTCAAAACCTCTTTAGCTTCTGAGATTTTTTTGTTTTAAATAAAAACTACGTATGTAAGAATTGACTACGCTTTAGCAGAATCAGTAAACTGGTCGCTGTTTCCACAAATTAATATGCTCTCTCTATTTTTTGACTTTACAATACTTTCCATTTTTCCTGTTTTTGGTTATTTTTTTCAGCAAGAATAGAACAGTTTCTCAGATTTAATATTTTTAGAAAAGGGTTGACGTAAACTTTCGTAATCAACTCACCAAACTGCACAACTTCATGTTTGCATAGTAAAACATACGTAACCATAAAAGATTCACGTTTCCATTATATTAACTAGGTGCATAGTCCCCGCGCAAGCGCGGAGTCGGCTACATTATAGATGTATTGTATAGTTTTGTTTACGGGATTTTATTGTTTTTTTGTCTATAATGTGATTGATGGGACTTTGGATATTACATGGGTTGATGAGTTTGATATAAGAATGAACGACGAAGTCATATGTTGATATTTTTATATCTTATATGTTCAAAGTTGAGGGTGATAGAACTTGTTAGTGTTTACTTAGGTAGTTGTTTGTATATAAATCAAATAGTGCATGAAAAAAAATAATAAATTTAGATTTAAAATGTTAGGGTTTCAAAAATAACTGGGCCTTGAATCTGTGGTTTAGTCTAATACTGAAAAAACAGTTAGGACTTCAACTCTTTTTTTTCTCTATGTCGGGAATGTGGGCACTAATTTCCCGATTCATGTAGGTAAAATTGTTTCTTAGTTTGTGAGATTGAAAAGCGTAGATTGATTTTAAGCATGATTGATGAGAGGTTTACTTGCATCAGCTTCGTCTGCCGTGGGTGTTGAGTTTCGTCGGCGCCAGATGTTAGACATGCAAGAGAGAAGATCTGAATATGTTAATTTCGTGTTTTGTTTTTTCTTCTCTCGTGTTTTGTGGGTTCCACTCTTTGCTCAGACTGTACAAAAGATGAAGTCTGGCTAGGCCGTCTCACTTCTCTGAAGTATTCCCTTGATTAACCTCCCACCAACATCTATCTTCTGATTCTGTCTTGAAGTCGATGAGCTTCCAGAAAAATTAGCTTTCATCTGCTGTTCCGCTTGGAATGGAGAGTTCTGAAATGCCGCATAAAAAACATATTGGCAAATAACTAATGATTGTCAACAACTATCACTATACTAAATAGAAAATAAATCAAGGTTTTTTGTTCTGCACAAACTAAAATCTTACAACAGGGTTGTCACAATCTTTTTTCAGGAGCAAGATCTTTTTCTTCCCAGAAACCATAGTCAATGCAATTCTTGGGAGAGAGCTATCCATGACAGAGGCTAAAGTTGCGTAGATGAAAAAATAGATCAGAAACACAGTAGATTTTTT
>NC_027748.1:30098351-30100294 GCF_000695525.1 Brassica oleracea var. oleracea | reverse complement strand
AGAAGATGGTTAAAGCTAAGAGGAATCAATGAGTTTTGTGGAGATGCAGATTGGGTTCATCAAAGATGAGAATCATATATATATGGTTTACAGAGGGGCTACAAATCAGGAACATTTATGATCAAGCGATTTAAGATGGGGACATGAAGAGTTCACCGGTGAAAAAATAGATTACGAACATACACATGGCGCAACTCTGTAACTCAGACGTGTTTGAGACAATAATGAAAAGAGCCCATATTAAACTACAACAGTTTACAATATAGGAAAATCATAATTGTTGCAAACTTAAACTTTTTTCATATAACGTGATGAATCCCATTTAAAAATGAAACCCATAACACACTTGTAGGTCCGACCCTCAGAGGAAGCCGAAGAAGCAAGGGCTTCCGACCTTCATAAATATATATTAGGTTCGGCCATCAATCTACAAAGGTATCAGTTAGCTTAGTGGTATAAATGTTGGTGTTTATATCTCAATAACCCGGGTTCGAGTCATGGGCTTGACACTTTTTTACACTTTTTAAAAGTGGGGCCCACAAAACGATGACGTGGCGCGCTGAAGAGTGAGCAAAAACTGATCTATTATAATATAGATTATTGATTAGAAAAAGTAAACGCCATAAAGTATTACATGTTAATTATTAATTAAACAACTTTAAAGGTCATATGGTTTTACATGAAATATTTATTTTCTATTATAAACCACTACAACTATACTAAACAAAACACTTGACTCCATCTCTTATAACATTTTTAAACTACAGTAACAAATGTATTTGTTAATATCTCCGCGCTTGCGCGGGGCTACGTGAAAGGATCCGACCCATTTTTTCGTAACATCAGTACGAGTCTGGTTCGACTTCCTCGATCAGACTTGGGCCGTTTTCATATTTTTCCTTACTTAGAATTATTTCAGAGTTTTAGTTCTTTTCAGAAAGTCAAGTAAAGCATAATACAATTTGAATAGATAATCTGAGGTTCGAGTTAACAAGTCAGTTCGCTATAGGCTATTACATGTTAATCTCGTCCTATATGTACCCAACCCCACCATCCTTCCTTCTTGCCCTTGTCCCGCGTTCAATCTATATCTTTACCCTTTCGGGTCTGGTCCTGATCTGCATCCAAACAAGGAGGCATAAGCAAACAGTATGCTTAGTGAGAGCGGTCATTCCGTCCCACTCAGCCAAGTAAAGCAATCGAGTCAATCAGTCAATAAACGGACATGCTTATCATCAGTCAGTTACTTAGCCGACCCAATCGTTCCAGGCCAACGCGCCATCAGATTTAGTCAAGCCCTAGCAGGCCAATACGGCTCTAGGTGCATGATCTGATCCAAATGCGTCGATGGAAGGAACCGACTGTTCGGACCAAGCCAGAACTTAGCAGATAATTCGAATTAGACAAGTAATCAGTACATAGAACATTCCTATCAATCAGACTACGATTCAGTACAATAGGCTACGGTCACGCACTCACCTTTGTCTTAGAGTCGGTTTGTTACACCTCTTGAGCGGTTTCCGTCGGATCTTCGAACGTTCAGAGTCGGATTCACCCCACAGACGATCGTTCTTGACTCGGACTTGATCAACCCAGCCAAATATCGAAAACTCTCCCTTAATCGGACTTTCCTCTCTCTGAGTTTCTCTCTGGTTCTTTCTTCCCCTTTCCGTACAGAAATGGCGAAATAAGACAAAGGAGACGATTAAAATGGGCAGTTAGGCGGTTTAGGCCCAAGAAACTGCCAAGTTAACCATTCCCGCTTATTTTACACGCGGCTCTTAATCCGTAACCGCCACCCCGCGCTCCAAAGCGTTTTAGCGCGAATTTTCCCCCTTTTCGGACTTTAACTGTTCCCGCCAGTTTTACTTAGACGAAACTCGAGCTAGAGCTGACTGATCCAGTCGACAACTCTAACCGCCTTGTCCGAATCAGACTGATAC
>NC_027748.1:30097607-30097930 GCF_000695525.1 Brassica oleracea var. oleracea | reverse complement strand
AAGGTTTGGTTTTTCTACCAATGATCCGGACTGGTCGTCCCTCCATAGTAAGGTTCTCTCTCAAGTTAGATGGTGGTTCAGGAACCACGTTGTCTTGATTCCTTATGCATTTTCGCAGCAAAGATACTTGGAACACGTTATGGAACTGAGCCATCGATGAGGGCAGCTCCAGTTTGTAGGCGACCTTTCCAATCCTCTCCAGGATCTTGTACGGCCCCATGTATCTTGGACTCAGCTTGGCATTCTTTGAGGATCGGTCCTTGCCTTTGTAGGTGACGGTTTTGAGATATACCATGTCTCCTACTTCGAACTCAAGGTCTTTT
>NC_027748.1:30093725-30097598 GCF_000695525.1 Brassica oleracea var. oleracea | reverse complement strand
CCTGTCTGCATAACTCTTTTGTCTATCCTGAGACTCTTTCATCTTCAGTTTCAAGACTCGGATTTTTTCAGTTGTCTCTTCCACAAAATCTCGGCCAAATATGCTGCGCTCCCCTACTTGGGTCCAGCATAGCGGTGTTCTACACGGACGTCCGTACAATGCCTCGTAAGGCGACATTCCAATGCTTGCATGATAGCTGTTGTTATAAGAAAACTCAGCCAGATGCAAGTACTGATCCCATTTGTCTCCCCAATCCAGAACACAAGATCGCAGTAAGTCTTCAAGTGTTCGGATTGTCCTCTCTGACTGTCCATCCATTTGCGGATGATATGCTGTACTCATATGGACCTTGGTCCCCATCGACTTCTGCATACTCCAGAAAGCCGAATAAAACTTGGAGTCTCGGTCTGACACTATGCTTACCGGAACTCCATGAAGTCTGGCGATCTGTTCCATGTACAACTTGGCTAGAACCGCTGCATTGTCTGTTTTGTTGATAGCCAAGAAGTGTGCAGACTTGGTCAATCTGTCCACGATTACCCAGATAGCGTCCTTGCCATTCCTCATTGGCAAGCCAGTCATGAAGTCCATCGTGATCTTATCCCAAGGCCATTCTGGGAAGGGTAAACTCTGAAGTAGTCCACTCGAGACTTGATTTTCTGCCTTCACCATTTGGCAGATTGGGCACCCAGCTACCCATTTTGCAACATCACGCTTCATTCCAACCCAATGATAGTATCTCTTCAAGTCTCGGTACATCTTATTGGCTCCTGGATGTATCGAGAACTTCGACTGATGTGCCTCCTTTAGGATCTCATCCTGCAACCCTTTGTCGTTAGGAACACACACTCGGCCATTAACCAGAATCGTCCCATTTTTTGAAGTCTGATACTCCGTCTTCTCGTTCTTCGAAGCTTTGATCAGATCTTCATCCTTTTCCTGTGCAAGGCGAACTCGGGACAACAAGTCCGCCTGATCCGCTGCACCAAGACCCAACGGTTCCACTTCGTCCGTCAAGATAACTAGTCGTAAGGTTCCCACCATGTGAACTAGTTCCTCCATGTCTTTCTCTAAAGCCGAAGCTACTCTCTTCCGGCTCAAGGCATCCGCGACCAGATTTGCCTTTCCCGGATGGTAGGCAATATCCAAGTCGTAATCCGCAACCAGTTCCGTCCAACGCCTCTGTCTAAGGTTCATCTCTGGTTGAGTAAAGATATACTTCAAGCTCTTATGGTCCGTGAAGACTTGGACCTTAGCACCATAGAGATAAGACCGCCATATCTTCAGGGCAAACACGACAGCAGCCATCTCTAAGTCGTGTGTTTGATAGTTCCCTTCGTGTTTTCTTAGTTGTCTCGACGCATACGCGATCACTTTGCCTTGCTGCATCAATTCGCACCCAAGTCCCACTTTGGATGCATCTGTGTACACCACGTATGGCTCGTTGTCCATTGGAAGAGCCAATACTGGAGTAGTCGTCAACATCATCTTGAGTTTGCTGAAACTTATATCACAGCCTTCTGTCCACACGAACTGAACATCTTTCCCGGTCAACTTTGTCAACGGTTGAGCCATGCTGGCAAATCCCTTAACAAACCGTCGGTAGTATCCAGCCAGTCCGAGAAAACTCCTGATCTCAGTTGCGTTCCTTGGTCTGGGCCAATCCGCAATGGCCTTGATCTTCTCTTGGTCCAGAGACACTCCCTTGTCCGAGATCACATGACCTAAGAAACCAATTTCTCTTTGCCAAAAGCTGCATTTGCTGAGCTTGGCGAATAACTTATGTTCCCGCAGCTTATCTAAAACCATTCTCAGATGGTCCTCGTGCTCTTCCTGATTCTTTGAGTAGATCAAGATGTCATTTATGAAGACTATAACGCATTCATCCAGGTAGTCTCTAAAAACGTTATTCATCATCTTTATAAAGGCTGCAGTGGCGTTGGTCAATCCGAAGGACATGACCACAAACTCGTAGTGGCCGTATCTCGATCTGAAGGCTGTCTTACGGACATCCTCTTCAGCAATCGAAATCTGATGGTATCCCGAAGCTAAATCAATCTTGGAGAAACAAGTAGCACCTCGGAGTTGGTCCAATAACTCGTCTATCCTTGGAAGGGGGTACTTGTTCTTCACTGTGACTCTGTTAACCCCTTTGTAGTCAATGTATAGCCTGAAGCTACCATCTTTCTTCTTCACGAAAAGAACCGGTGCGCCCCAAGGTGAACTGCTTGGGCGCACAAACCCTTTCTCCATTAGTTCATCTAACTGTTTCTTAAGTTCTGCCATTTCAGCCGAAGCCATCCGGTACGGAGCTTTCGAGATTGGCTTTGTGCCCAACTCAAGCTCAATCGTGAAAGGATCAGAACGGTCCGGTGGTAATCGATTCGAACACGTCATCATACTCCTATACAATCTGAATCCCTTCCAACTCAGTATCAGGTCCGACTTCCATAGTTGTGATTGAAGCCAGATAAGCCTCACATCCTTTTTCCAGCATTCTTTCTGCTTGAAGTACTGAAATGATCAGACTCCCATTGGTCGGTCTGACCCCTTGACAGACAAGCTTTCCATTGCCTATCTCAAACTGAACTCGGCCACGATGAAAATTAAGATGTGCATTGTATTTGCTCAGCCAATCCATTCCAAGGATCACATCGTATGATTTCACTGGGCAAACGACCAAGTCGGCTGACATGTTCACTCCTCCGATCATCACAGAGACGTTTCAGATTTTCCCTGAAGTGTACATGATCTGACCACCAGCTGCCCGAACCACTCTTACTTCTTCTGGTTCTTTCTGAAATTCCCCAATTCCAATCATCTCGGGTTGCACAAAGCAGTGAGATGCACCAGAATCAAACAGAATATGGGTTGCCACTCCACCCATGACTAAGGTCCCTACATATTCACTCGGAACACTAAGGAGCTACTCTACAAGCAAGCAATTTCACATAGAAATTCTTAAGGCAAAGGTGAGAGATAGGATGACTCACCAGTGATCGGACGAGATGTGCTTGGGTCCATCGACTCATCACCAATTGTGTACACCCGCGGCATGATGGCCTGCCTCTTTGCCACCGGCTGAGGCCCATCACTCGGACGCTTCCCAGCAGATTGTGCATCCATGGGACACTGATTCTTGTAGTGCCCTGTTTCACCGCAGTTGTAGCACACACGTTCCCCAGCACCCTTTTTCTGGCTCTTCGGCCTTAGATCTTCCTCAGGGCAATCACGCACCTTGTGATCCATACTTCCACAACGGTGACAAGCTCCCATAGCAGCACGGCAGACACCAGAGTGCATCTTCCTGCAAGTCGAACAAGCACTGCGACCTACTGCATTCGGCTTGCTGGAAGAGCCAGCCTTCACCGGCTTTTGATTCTTTCCCGCATGCTTACCAGGATGGACATGCTCCACTGTGCCAAACACCTTGGCTTCCTCACTGATTCCAGCTTCCTGTTCTGCGGCCTTTTCCACCAGTTCGGCCACAGTATCATAGTTGCGGATCTTACAACGAGTTCGAAGATCAACCCTGAGTCCGCGCTTGAATCTGCGGACCAAGGAGATTTCCGACTCAGCCTCACGCCCAGCATACTTCTTGATGCTGTTGAATTCCGCTTCATACCCCCTTACAGTCATAGTTCCCAGTTCCAGTCTGAGAAAAGCTCCCTCGAGCTGATCAAATGCTTCCGACGAAAAATACTTCCCACAGAATTCGGTCTTAAAGTTGGCCCACGTGCAATGCTCAGCACCAATCCGAGCTGCTACACCTCGCCACCAGAGGTGCGCATCACCGTCCAAGTAGTGGACAGCAATGTCCTTCTTGTAAGCAAGAGGACAACGGATCGACTTAAAGTTCCGCCCTATCCTGTC
>NC_027748.1:30093288-30093699 GCF_000695525.1 Brassica oleracea var. oleracea | reverse complement strand
CCAGTTTCTGCATGTGGTCCATAACCTTGAGGTAAGACGGATTCCTAACAACGTGTGCCTCTTCTCCATCAGGCACCACGTTCTCCACTTCCTCCGCAACATGTGGAGCCGCTGGAGGTGCCGCCGCAGCAGGCAATCTTGCCAAGACTTGCGCCAAGATAGCCAAAACGGCTTCCAATCCAACCGGAGCAGCAGCAGCTCCATCAGCAGCACCAGCCGCTGCAACATTGTTCAAATTTGCTGCATTCTGAGCAGCATTCTGAACCTCTTCCGTACCAGTTTCATTCCTGGCCACGTTGCTCGCAGACCCCTCAGCGGTCTCATTCACAGTCCTTCTTGTGTTACAGTTACTTTTTGCCATCTGCAACAAGATCACAGGCAAGTTAGTCAAAACTAACTTGGGATCAGGAC
>NC_027748.1:30092615-30093197 GCF_000695525.1 Brassica oleracea var. oleracea | reverse complement strand
ACTCTGATACCACTTGAAAAGGACCCGACCCATTTTTTCGTAACATCAGTACGAGTCTGGCTCGACTTCCTCGATCAGACTTGGGCCATTTTCAAATTTTTCCTTACTTAGAATTATTTCAGAGTGTTCGTTCTTTTTCAGACAGTTAAGTAAAACATAATACGATTTGAATAGATAATCTGAGGTTCGAGTTAACAAGTCAATTCACTATAGTCTATTACATGTTAATCTCATCCTATATCTACCCAAACCCACCATCCTTCCTTCCTGCCCTTGTCCCGCGTTCAAGCTATGTCTTTACCCTTTCGGGTCTGGTCCTGATCTGCATCCAAACAAGGAGGCATAAGCAAACAGTATGCTTAGTGAGAGCGGTCATTCCGTCCCACTCAGCCAAGTAAAGCAATCGAGTCAATCAGTCAATAAACGGACATGCTTATCATCAGTCAGTTACTTAGCGGACCCAATCGTTCCAAGCCAACGCGCCATCAGATTCAGTCAAGCCCTAGCAGGCCAATACGGCTCTAGGCGCATGATCTGATCCAGATGCGTCGATGGAAGGAACCGACTGTTCGGACCAAGCCA
>NC_027748.1:30058541-30089066 GCF_000695525.1 Brassica oleracea var. oleracea | reverse complement strand
CGCGCATCATCTCTGAGTGTCAATCTGCTTTTGTTCAGGGTCGGTTGCTAATGGAAAATATTTTATTAGCAACAGAGTTGGTGAAAGATTATCAAAAGGAGTCTGTCTCGCCGAGATGCGTGATGAAAATAGACATTTCAAAAGCGTTTGATTCAGTGCAGTGGTGTTTTGTGCTCAAAAGTCTGGAAGCTATAGGATTCCCGGAGAGATATATTCACTGGATCAAACTCTGCATTTCTACTCCTTCGTTCTCGGTTCAGGTGAATGGAGAGCTTGCGGGGTATTTTCAGAGCAAGAGGGGATTGAGGCAGGGGTGTTCGCTCTCCCCATACCTATTTGTTTTGTGCATGAATGTTCTCTCACACAAAATAGACAAGGCAGTGAAAGAGAGGAGGTTTCAGTTTCATCCTCGGTGTAAGAACCTTTCTCTTACTCATTTGTGTTTCGCGGATGATCTAATGGTATTTGTGGAAGGGACAAGAGAGTCTATAGAGGGGGCATTATCAGTGTTTGATGGGTTTGAGAAATGGTCGGGACTGTGTATAATCCTTGAGAAGTCGACTATCTATATTGCTGGTATTAAAGAGGAGGAAAAGAGTAGTATATTGGTCAACTTTCCTTTTGCTGTGGGTACACTTCCTGTGCGCTACTTGGGGCTTCCTCTCCTAACCCAAGCAATGAGGAGATCTGACTATCTTCCGTTGGTGGAAAGGATTCGGGGGAAAATATGTTCGTGGACCTGTCGGTTTCTTTCATATGCGGGGAGGCTTCAGTTGATTCAATCAGTTCTTATGAGTATAATAAACTTCTGGGCATCTGTTTTCAGACTTCCTAGCAGGTGTATGAAGGAGGTAGAGCAGTTATGTGCCTCTTTTCTTTGGACAGGACCAGTTTTGAAGTCAACTGGTGCAAAGGTTAATTGGGGGGAAATCTGTAAACTTAAGATTGAAGGAGGTCTTGGGGTACGAGCTTTAAAAGAGGTGAATACTGTGTATGGTCTAAAGCTAATTTGGAGGATGCTTTCGGCTGACTCTCTATGGGGTAAATGGATAAAGAAGTATTTGTTGAAGAAGAGAAGTTTCTGGGCAGTAAAATCAAACTCTCAAATGGGATCATGGATGTGGAGAAAGATGTTGAAGCTTAGGGATATTGCAAAAGATTTCTACAAAATGGAGATTGGGAATGGAAGACATATATCATTCTGGTATGATTGCTGGTCGGATAGAGGTGTGATGTTTGATCTTTTGGGTGAGAGAGGCATCATAGATTTGGGTATAAGAAAGGAGGCTACTCTCGAGGAAGCGATCATGAATTTGCGTAGAAGAAGGCGCCACAGATCAGATATTCTTCAAGAAGTTGAAAGGATACTTGATTCGGTGAGAAGTAATATTCAGGGTGAGAGAGATGATGTCAGTAATTGGAAACGGAGGTCGGGATTCGGAGGGGCTTTCTCAACTAATGAAACCTGGATGATGATAAGGGAGACTAACGTGCAGTGTGACTGGTCTCGGGGTGTTTGGTTTGCAAAAGCAACTCCCAAATTTGCATTTACAACCTGGCTGGCTATAAAGGATAGACTATCCACAATGGATAGGATTATGAAATGGAGCCAAGGAGTTGATACTGCATGTGTGCTATGTAAGGCTGCTATAGAGACTCGCAATCATCTGTTTTTCGAATGCTCTTATGCTTCACAGCTATGGGAGTATCTCGCAAAGGGTATATTGCTGGGTATCTATTCCATCAACTGGTCTTCATTGGTGAGGATAGTTACAAGTGGAAGTTTGGATAAAAAGGGAATGTTCTGCATTAGATATGCTTTCCAGGCTGCTATCTATGCTATTTGGAGGGAGAGAAATCGTATCAGGCATGGGGAGAAACCTTTACCTATTGCCATGCTACAAAAGTTTACTGAGAAAGGGATTAGAAACAAGTTGAGTTTGATGAGTACAAGGAAGAGGAGAGGTTTAGAGACTGCTCTTCAATTTTGGTTTCAAACAAGACTTTAAATAGAATGTTAGAAATATTTTAAAGTTTGATCTTAGTTTTTAAAGAGGATTACACATGATGTAAAAAAGCTTTTTTGGTGAATAAAATTTAACATTCATTCAAAAAAAAAATATAATAAAGTTATGTGCCCCGTCTAAATAGACTTCTAGGTCCGCCACTGTATGTGCGTAAATCATTATCAACATGACAATGCAGTACGCCACAGGATATAGATAGACATGAATTTAGGACAATAATTTTCTACCAAATCCAGCAACGCCGCTAAGATTCTTAGGAATGATTTAGTCACAGCTCGTTGATGTTTTAAATAAGCCATATAAACACACAGCTCATCCTTGCTAGTATTTGTTCACATTTGATGTACTTTATTGTAACCACATGATGCACAATAATTTTTTTACTTAATTTATATTGTGCTGTATAACCCCGCACCACAATTAATTACACTGTGAGCAAATTCTATCTGTATGGGTCTGTCTGTCTCTCATGTATGTTCGTGAATTCTCATAAACCGTTTTCATTTTGGTAAAATAATTATAAAGAAAAAATTAATGTTTTTTCCCAAGATATATATATATATATATATATATATAATATAGTTTATTGTTTGATTTGTGTCATCACTTAATTATTAAGAATAGGTTAGTGGGTTCCCGGCGACCTTGCGATGTGGTAACTGGTAAGAGCATTTGTCGGTCTACAGATTATATTGTAAATAAACCGAGGTTTATGATTACGTGACAACCTCTTATTGAAATATACAATTAATCTTCCGTTTTCAATTAATATTCTATATTAGTATTTAATTTGATGCATAGAAATTATAAATATAGGATATTTTGGAATGAATCAAAATTGATAGTAGATCGAATCACCTTGTATAGAACCCATAGGTTCGTGGATTCGCGGTCCTCACCCACCAATAGGTTGGACCTGGTTAAGAATCGTTGCACACAGAAATAAACTCAACCATTGCCGCCTTCCATTGTATTCCAAATTTGTTAATTACCGGCCAATAACACAATTATGTTATCTCCATTATTACAACCACCCGCCGCAATAATTATCTCAATCAGTTTACTTTAAAAAAAAAAAATTATATTCAGATATTAGAAAACGGAATATCGTTATTTAATTATTAGAGCTTTAAATAATCTATATACAGTCCATACAATTTTTGTTTATGGAAATAGACACTACAAACGCGAAAAAAGTTTCCGCTCTCTCTCTTATCTCTCTCGTATCTTTCAGAGAGAGAGCGTTGAAGCTTTGTTCATCGGATCTTTTCCGATTAATGTTCCCGATGGTCGGGCTTATGACTCTGGGAAGCGGTGGATCCTTTATCACCGTCTTCGCCGGCTTATGGTCTCCGGGAAGGGATGGCTCCCATAGCATCATCCTTCGCCGGCTTCTCACCGGTTTTTTCCGGTTGGTCTCGATCTGCGTTTCTGTTCTTCTTTAGTCCGATCGACTCTTGATCTGAAGCTCCGATGTTTCTTTCTTCCCCTTGTTTAGGGTCGTTGCCATCTTCAAGCTTATCTGAATCATTAAAGATGGAGTTAGCACATGCAGGAAAATTGGTTCTCGGATCGATTGAAGACGATTGATGGTTAAAAAAGCGTAGATCTGTTACTTTAGATTTCCGACTTGAACTTCCGTGAAGGCCGCTTTGATTGGTCGGCTTTTCACCGGTTTGGCTTCGTCGTTGACGGAGCGCCGTTGCGCCCTTTCGCTGGCACCGGAGGAAGAAGATGGTTTCGCGTCTCGACGCGTGTACTTTGAGCGCAAGACGGTTCATACACGTGGTGGCGTCGTGTCTCTTTTTCCCCAACGGGCCGTGAATTAATGGGCCTTGTGTCTCAGATCTTTCTGTTGTTTGTATTTTGGGCCTTTTGTTGGGTCTTTTACGTTTAAATGTGTCTTTGTTTAGGCTTTTTGTATCATATTGTGTTGGGCTTTGGCCCTTTAGCTTCTGTCCCATTAATAAATTTTTCAGTGAAAAAAAAAAAAAAGACACTACAAACGCGTATTTTCAGTTGTTTTTATTCCATTTCGAGAGAAGTACCAATCAGTTGACGGAAAAAAGAGAACTACCAATCTACCATATAATATAAAAACAAAAATAGTATTAAAAAAAAGGAGAGGGTAACGGAACGGGACGGGACGAAAGGGAATGAAAATGGTTACGTTTATAATAGCAATGATCTGTTGAACAGCTTATGACACCTCACTCTGCGCTTGCTTCCATTCCTCATCTCTCTCTCCAAAACTCTCTACGAAACCCTACCTTCATCCTCCTTCCTCCTTCCTCCTCTCCACGCGCCGCGCGTGTTCTCTAACCCATGGAGGCTCCCACGCCTCACCTCCTCGTACTCCTCCTCCTCTTCGCCGTCTCTCTCCTCACCGCAACCACGGCAGACGACGGAGCAGCAATGCTCGCTCTAGCGAAATCACTGAGTCCTCCGCCGTCAGATTGGTCAACCACCTCCTCCACCGGTTACTGCAAGTGGTCCGGCGTGAGGTGCAGCTCCGACCGCGTCAGCTCAATCAACCTCGAGGAAAAGTCTCTCTCCGGGGGTTTAGCTCCCGAGATCTCGAGTCTCTCGGAGCTCAAGACGATTACTCTGCAGCGCAACAAGCTCACCGGTAAGATCCCATCCTTCGCGAAGCTCGCCTCTCTTCAAGAGATCTACATCGGCTCGAATCTCTTCGACGGAGTTGAGCCCGGAGCATTCGCCGGACTCACCAGCCTCCAGATGTTGAGTATGAGCGATAACCCTAACCTCTCCCCTTGGAGCTTCCCTTCGGAGCTCGCGGAATCGACTTCTCTCACCACCATCTACCTCGACAACACCACCATCTCCGGCGCATTGCCTGACATCTTCGAGAACTTCGCTTCTCTCCAGAGCCTCCGCCTCTCTTATAACAACATCACAGGCCCGTTACCTTCTTCCCTGGCCAAATCCTCGATTCAGAATCTCTGGATCAATAACCAGCTCTCCGGTTTATCCGGTTCAATCGAAGTACTCTCCAGTATGACTTCGTTATCGCAAGCGTGGCTTCAGAAGAATCAGTTCACCGGTCCGATCCCAGATCTCTCGAAGAGCGAGAACCTTTTCGATCTCCAGCTCAGAGATAATCAGTTAACCGGAGTCGTATCGCCGCCGCTCTTACCACTCGGGAGCCTCAAGAACATTTCTCTAGACAACAACAAGTTCCAAGGTCCTCTTCCTTCGTTCCCGCCGGAGGTTGAGAAAGTAACTGCTGATCACAACTACTTCTGCACTACCAAACCCGGAGTGGCGTGTGATGCTCAGGTGACGACGCTTTTAGCGGTGGCCGGAGGTTTGGAGTACCCGTCGATGTTGGCTGAGTCGTGGCAAGGCAACGATGCTTGTAACAGTTGGGCTTATGTGACATGTTCAGCTGGGAAAGTTGTCACTCTGAATCTTGCGAAACATGGATTCCAAGGGTTTATATCTCCGGCGATTGCGAATCTCACTTCCCTCAAGAGCCTTTACCTTAACGACAACAATTTAACCGGTGATATACCGAAAGTGTTGACCTCTATGCCTAACTTGAATCTAATTGATGTCTCGAACAACAACCTCACTGGTGAGATTCTGAAGTTTCCGGATCCGGTTAAGTTTACTTACAAACCGGGTAATGTTTTGTTGGGAACTGATGCTGGAGATTCTTCTACTCCGGGGACTGGTGGTAAAGGCGGTGGTGGTAGTGGTGGGTCTTCTGGTGGTGGCAGTGGTGGTGGTGGTGGTAGTAAGGCTCCTGTCATCATTGGTGTGATCGTGGCGGTTCTTGTTTTTCTTGCTATTTTAGGATTTGTGGTTTACAAGTTTGTGATGAAGAAGAAATATGGGAAGTTCAGAAGGACGACGGATCCTGAGAATGCAGGGAAGGTTTTGGTTAGTGATGCTGCTTCTAATGGTAATGGGAATGGACATGGAGGAGCTAATAACTTCAATGCTTTGAACAGTCCTAGTAGTGGTGACAATAGCGAGCGTTTCCTTCTTGAAGGGGGAAGCGTTACCATTCCAATGGAGGTTCTTCGTCAAGTTACTAATAACTTCAGCGAGGCTAACATATTGGGAAGAGGCGGTTTTGGTGTTGTGTACGCTGGAGAGTTACACGATGGGACCAAGACTGCGGTCAAGAGGATGGAATGTTCAGCAATGGGTAATAAAGGAATGAACGAGTTTCAGGCCGAGATAGCTGTGCTCACTAAGGTCAGGCATAGACATTTGGTTGCGCTGTTGGGTTACTGTGTGAACGGGAACGAGAGATTGCTTGTCTATGAGTACATGCCGCAGGGTAATCTTGGACAGCATTTGTTTGAGTACGGTGAACTTGGTTACTCTCCTCTGACATGGAAACAAAGAGTGAGTATCGCTCTAGACGTGGCACGGGGTGTTGAATATCTCCATAGCTTGGCTCAGCAGAGCTTCATCCACAGAGATTTAAAGCCCTCTAACATCCTTCTTGGTGATGATATGAGGGCAAAGGTTGCTGATTTTGGATTGGTTAAGAACGCACCTGATGGGAAATACTCCGTTGAGACGAGATTAGCAGGCACATTTGGTTATCTAGCACCTGAATACGCCGGTAAGTTGATTCTGCCTAAGTCTAAATCATGTTAATTTCACAATGTGCCTAGTTTGTTATGGTACTATGCAAAGGGCTTATACATTCTGCCATTGGATTGTTGATTTTTTAATCTGTTTATCTGAGATGTGTGTTATAATATGGTTGCAGCTACTGGAAGAGTAACGACGAAAGTGGATGTGTATGCATTTGGAGTGGTTCTTATGGAAATGATAACAGGAAGAAAAGCATTAGATGATTCATTGCCGGACGAGAGATCTCACTTAGTCACATGGTTCAGAAGAATCCTAATCAACAAAGAAAACATCCCAAAGGCGATCGACCAAACATTAGAGGCAGACGAGGAAACATTGGAGAGCATTCGCAGGGTTGCTGAGCTAGCAGGACACTGCACAGCCCGTGAGCCTCAACAAAGACCAGACATGGGCCACGCGGTTAACGTGCTAGGTCCACTGGTAGAGAAGTGGAAACCGTCGTGCCAAGAAGAAGAAGAGAGTTTCGGGATCGATGTGAACAACATGAGTTTACCTCAAGCTCTACAGAGATGGCAGCAAAACGAAGGAACATCGACGTCAATGTTCCATGGAGACTTCTCTTACTCTCAGACACAGTCTAGTATTCCTCCAAAGCCTTCCGGTTTCCCTAACACGTTTGATTCTGCTGATGGTCGGTGACACCAAACTCTGTATGTGTATCAAATCGATGTTACTTAAGCTCTTCTTCCTTTTGGGATTTTTGTCTTTATATGAAATGATGATTATTTATATATTGTAAGCACATATATGTTGTATTTGCGTTTGACCACTTGAGCTTTTGCGTTTGTTCTTTCTTTTTAAGGGAAACTGTATTACGTAGCTTGGTTTTCTGGAAGAAAAGGGAAACTAGCATACTTACTTTGAAGTGTTATTACATAAGCCATGACTTAGAATTTTGGCATAGATGTTGACAAAATTCTTGTTGTTTTGAAAGAAAACAAGTTCTGCCGCGTTAAACGGATATGACGTAAAAAAGGTAAACGTCTCAATCATTTGTTAAGTTTAACAGGCTGTGTTTCATTGTAAAGCTATAGAAGCCAAAGACTTATTTGCCATTTGCCACCTAACATGGCTCAAATTATGGATAATAATAGGGAGGTTATTCTATTGATAAACTCCAATCATACATTTTTGTTTGGTTTTGTGAATTTTATCTATTTGTTTTTTCCTTTTGGTTTTGATATACTAGAACAATTAATATATGGGGGAAAATGTCTATGTCAAGTGAAAATTTAATTAGGAAACAGTTAAGAAATTCGCCAACAAAATGTAAATGGAATTTATGACATTAATTAAGGTTAATATTATAAGCACTTGCTATAAAGTTTATAATTTACTAAAGATGGTATAAAACGAGTCCGATCTTTTAGGGAATATTTATGGTTGGGAAAGTATTATAAAAAATAAAGATGGAGAAAGGAGAGCATAGATTGGGCTGGAAATTGATATGGAAACAACAGCTACAAGTCTACAACTTTAGCTGAAGCATATGATGGGTGATGCTAAAGAATGTTTAAAGTCAGATCCAACTTAATTTAAAAAAGAAAGAAAAGAGTAAAGAACTAAAGAAGCATGTTCCCATTATCTTTAGGATTTCTAAGAACATTTAAAAAAATGAAATCTATTTTGAAGTTTTCAAAACTCTATATTTGAAGTTTAAAATTGTTCTTCTCCGAAAGCAAAACTTCAAACTCAACTTCAAAACTATTTATATTTTATAATATGATCTTTATATTTGTCATAACTAATTTAAATTCATAAAACCTTTGTAAGTAACTAGTACATATATAAACATATTACAACAATATTAATTAATAAAATATTATATAAAAATATAAAATTTTAAACAAAATAACTTAACTAATATTAAGCTTCAAGCAAAATATCATATTATTCCATAAAGTGATTTTCGTAATGCAGATATGATATACTAGGGCATTTCGAAGTAAAAATAGCTCTCCTCATTTTTAATTTGTAGATTAGAGATAAAAATTGTTGAAATCGGGTGATATTAATACTTGTAAATACATTAGATCAGAATAAAAAAGTAAAAGAGAAACATAAAATATTGCTAAAAGATTAATTTTTATCGATGATATTAATACTCGTGAATATATTCAATATGAACAAGAAAGAATTGTACGAAAAGACAACATCATCAACAACAACAACAACAACAACAACAACCATCTCCAGTTACACAAAAAAAATTGGACAATATTTGTAAATTTTGAAGATTCCGGATCAAACTTACATAACTATTAGTATTGTTGTAATATTCAAATTTGTGTAATAGTTATGTCTTCATGTAATTTTTAAAAGCGTTTTTTTAAAAAAAAATTTAAGTTTCTTTTGTATATTTTTGTTATCTAAATCTAGTTTTAAATATTTTAAACTTTATTTTAAAGTTTTATTTAATTTTATGTGTAACTTAAATTTTGTAAACAAAACTTAAAATATTAATGAGATATTATTTTATAAGGATTAAAACAATAAACAAAAAAAATATTTATGAATCATAAATGTGATGTGTAATTGTAGGGACCAAAATGAAAATAAAAATATGAAACTTCAAGTTTTGAGTAGTGAAACTTCAAATATAGAGTTTCAATACTCAAAACTTCAAATTTGAAATTTTGAAGTTTCTTTTTGTAGAGCAAAAAATTATATATTTGAAATTAAAGAATGTCTTTTGGAGATGCTCTAAAAACCATAAAAGTGGATTTTTTATTGTATAAAATTCTAGGAAAAGCTAGAGTTCTATGTATTTATAAAAATCTAGGGTTCACGACGTGTAAAAAAGTTCATAATTGGCTTTACTTCTTTCATTCATATATAAACATTATTTTCCTGTACAAAATTAAACGAGCTGCCAAGCTTTGAAAAATTCTTGCGCCTTATTCGCACGTTGCATAAACATTTTTCGTTACAGCTTGTGGCAGTGAACGTTCTGTGTAACGTGCGTTGCAAAACATTTTATACTAGTAGTTTCCCATATGCTTATTTGGTAGAGAAGGCTGTGATTTAGGACAAAATGAATTGCAAGACAGCTAAAAGATTGAGATGTTTAAATGTCTAAATCAAAACTCGTGAGAAATAGACATCTGATTCTTTTCTTAATACGGGGACAAAAAGGTCCAAAAGCTACAAAACTTTTTTGTCTGTCTAAATATTTTTGGAAACCACTTAAGATGTGCCAATGTCATTTGGTCTCTTCATCTTAGCCGAGAGGAAATGTGTAGCACTGTAGCGTAAAAAGAACAAACTAGCCTTCATAATGTCCACATAATATGTTGTTCAAAAAAAGAAATGTCCACATAATATTCTCGTGCTTTATAAATACAGCTGAAGACTCCTACTGGCTAACATCATACCATCACATAATAAATTCTCTTTGTGTCTTTTTAAGAAAAAAAAAACAGTATAGAATTTAACCATTTATTATGTGATGGCTTGAAGTAGCCACAGATAATTAAATTCAAAATATTTTTTTTTTAATGTGGTCAGATCCACTTTTTTAACTTATTAATTGCTAAATTAATTTGTTATGACAACAGCTTTTATCAATATAAACTTTATAAATAGTAATTTATACAATGATAAATAGGACAATTAATTTTTTCTTATCTTACATTTTGCCAGTATAATAAAGCATAATTAGATAAGATAATAAAAGCAAAATTTATAAGTTTGTAAATAAATACCTGATTCCATTAAAATCATATATTAGTAATTATTATATATAAAAAATTTCTGTAAACTTAAATAAACAGTATATTATTTTTTCTCCAAAATGTAATATATCTCTGGGAAAATTCTGTTTTACCCACTTCTTGTATTACTATTCATATTTCTTTTATTAGATGAACATTTTCACAAATACCTAAAGTATGATGTTTCATTAAAGAGGCAAAAGATACTTCTAACATTTTTTTATAAATATATAAATATAAATAATTATTTAAAATAATAATAATTTATATAAAGGTTTTGAATTATACTTTTTTAATTCAAACTTCTTACAAACTTTTTGATTTTTAATGTTTTATTTCTCAAAATTTTGTTTAGAAATTCAAAAATTCTTTTTGAAACTATTTTGAAAAAAAAAATATTTTAAGCATTTATTTATTTATTTCTTAAAATCATAAATCCACTCTCCAAAATCCTACCCCTCAAATCTAAACCTTAAGGTAAATGTGGTTAACGTAAACATAAAATATGATATTAAAAATATGATAATTTAAGCAATTTCTCTGTATCTCTAACTCTTAGGTTATCAAATCACATCCAAAAATACGTTTATATTTTATTGTACATATTATATATATATATGAAAAATATAGCAAATAATCTAATAATTATATAAATTTTTAATTTATATATACGTGAAATCAAATACTGCTTTTTTAAATATTAAAAAAATTCTTTAAAATATTATTTTAAACTAATAAATTTATAAGTTAAAATTATCATAATTTAATTATAATTAATTTATAGATTTTTACTGTAAGGGTGCAAATAAAATTTGTAACATAGCCACATAAAAGGTAAAATAGTGAAGCCTAATAAAGGTATGTGGGTTAAGAAGACATCTACTTTTTACAAAACAAAAATCTCAATTTACTAATACATTCTCATAAATAATTATAAAAATAATTAGATATTAATATGTATTATAAAGATCATTTAAAAAATTATAAATATTTGAATTCATTTTTATTTAATTTCTAAGTTTTACTTGGTTTTTAAACTAAATTTACTGACTATGGAATTAAGGGATTTCAATTTTACCACAAGTTTGATACTACTTTTCAAATTTACCCTTAAAAGATAACTATTTTTATAAATAGCTTAAATTTTTGATAAATTAACTTTCCTAAATGATTTATAAATGTTTTAAAATAGTTTATGAGACATTTATTGAAGCTTATAAACTCAAACCTAACCCCCCCTTTAAATACTAAACCCTAAACAATAATCACTAAACTTTAAATCCAAATGTTATAATATCTTTTATTAAGTGTATTTTTGAAAAGTGGTAACCAACTTAGGGGTATTTTAATCAATTTCTCTTGGTAAAAAGGTGAACAAACATATACAAATTCCTCGGAAAAATATGTATCTAAGAAATTTCGAGTTTACTAATTGAGAGAAGGGGACACCCAGACCCAAATTCCTACAGTTGTTGCCTCCATGTAATCTAAAATTGGATAAACTTTGAGATTTGTATCATAATGTATGCGTCTCCAGTGATAGACTGAGACCAGCTCCAGTGTATTCATCTATTTTTCTCTTTAAAATTTTGTATCGGTTGCGTATCAAGCAAGATGAACACCAAACGTGGTTTGCCCCAAACGTAAACCGTATTTCTAGCTGCAGATCGCCCATGAATGTTTGAGTTTTCTCGTGTCGGTATTTGAGTCCGAGAATGGAACTTGCACGTTTTTTTGTTTTCATCTTAGATTATACTATATTAGACTTTGGTGGTTTTGAACGTATCAACTCGTGTGAATGGTACAAGTAGAAGGGTCTTTTGAATGGTACAAGTAGAAGGGCCTTTTGTCAAAAGTTTCAACGAAATCAAGAAAGACAAAAGAACTCACATGTGGGAAGGCCTCATCGTTGCAGCTAAATGTGATAAGAAATGTCTAATGGTCTGGCAACTTCTCATTTAAAGTAGCTGCAACGATGAGGCCTTCCCACATGTGAAGACAACATAAATTCCTAAAGCATCAGCGTTTGATGGATGCCAAGGAAACACACACAACTACATATGCTAACAAATCTCACAAATCAATGGGTCAGGCAAAACTACCAAATCTCTGGAAAATGAGAACCTTGCATAACTTGAATTTTGACAACCAACTCCATGACCTATAGAATCTAATACCATCCACCAATTAATAGTCAAATAATTCCCATATCACAAATTCAAATGTGTACACAATTCAAATTAAATGAGCACAACAACCCAAAAATCTACAAAATCCATAGTACACCACCACACACACGACATGACACCAAATAGCTTAGTGTTGTTGCCCTCTTCCTCTTTCCCTCAATACTGGTTTCACAATGAAACAAAAGGATTTATGGGAAAAACTTAATAATCTTATGATTGTAATAAATATTTTATACAGAAAATGAGGCAAATAACTAATCTCCTACATATTAATAGAGAATTACTTAAAAATTTGTAACCTTAAGCTTGTATAAATTAAAAAATAGTCTTGTTTAGGTATCACTTAATTAGGGTGTCAATTAGGCTTACATAGCAACATAAGAATCAATTGAAAAATTAGTAAGTCCAAAATCTAATTGTTACGAAAAATTATATTAACCCAAACATAAATGTATATTATAGACTTAATACTCGGAGATCTCATTAACTTAATACTCAGACTAATATATATATATATATATATATATATATATATATATAATTTTTATGATTATGTCATTCGAATATGATCATATCATGCATTCTACAAATCATTCGAATATGGTTTCGTTAGGAAATTTGATCATATCATGCGTTCTACAAATCACATAATGAATTAGCAGTCCAATATGTTTTTTTGTGTATAGTAACATTATACATTGTCTACAATCAGTCTAAATTCATTATAAAGCCGAGGAGTAGGGTGTGATCTTCATATAATATTCAAGCAGTGGTTGTATCCGAGTATATAGAACGGAAAAATATATTTCAGACCAATATCAATGGAAAATATAATGGATATCCGGTTTATACTATTTCGATGTTGGTTAAGATTTATTTAAATTTCAATTTAACCGAACTGTACGTAGTCAATAAATAATATCATCGTATCAAATTTATGGATCATGTAACACACTCATAACTTAGGGGAATTTAGATAATTATATAGTATGTCTTTAGTCAACAAGGAAATAAATATATACACAAAGTCAGATCCACAAACTATTATATAATCAAAAATATATATTTGATCGTCACTTTACCTTGAGCAAAAAATGGTAATTTATATTCAATACTAATAAAACTTTGGCACCAAGTAATATCATTGCCCAAAAAAACTCGGAAGCTAAGGAAAAATTATATATTCGATGTATGAAATAGTTAATGCTCTTATACGTGAACTCAAACCTAACAAGCAATCCTATTTAAACTAGGGGTTGTTCTCAAACGAAACCATCATTCTTCGAGCTATATATTCAGCTTCAGATTTAAAGCAAAACAAATGTCGTCTCCAAATAATAATTTAAAAATCGGGTTTGTCAATTGTTTGTTTCTCTTAATATGGCCCATAATACCATCATGGTTGTCTTTTTGCTATAATACCAAATATTAATTCAACAATTTTTAGTGTATGTTAACTATTTTATAAATTATTTAAATATCTTAAATTTTTATTAAATTTTATAAATTATTTAAATATCTTAAATCACATTTGATAAATAATTTTATACTTTAAACAGTTATAATAAGTAACACTTATATACTAATATTCGTACGATACTTATATACTTAAATTCAATTATTACTTTTAATATATAATGTTAATTAAAAATAAAATATTATCATGCATAGTATGGACAATAACATTTATATATTCCCCATGACATACACATTTGAATTTCAAATAATTCTATAAATAAATAAATCTATAAAAATAAAAATAAATATACATATATAATTTTAGTCGATAAATGTTTGTAAATATATCAAAAAGCGTTGAATATATATATGTCTGTAAGCATATCAAAATCGAAAATATGTTTGTAACATTTTAGGCAAGCACATAGACTATAAATATTTTTAAAATATTTTTGTGACCAAATATACACGTTTTAGGAAGTTAGAATATTTCAAATATGTTTAAAATATTGTTTTAACTGAAATTTCCTAAATTTTTGCAAAAATCAGGCTTTCTTATCCGTAGAAGGCAATTCCTACACTGTGTAGAACGAAGACAAAAAATCCAATAAGCAAATTCTACCTCATGTAGCCGCCAGAGTAATGTCTAGATTTCACATTCCGGGAGTTGTAGAATACGTAATAAAAGTAGAAGCTGCATTCGATAGAAAAGTAGTTATTTTTACAATTAGTAGAATTTACATTCCCCATATTTAGAATTTTAAGTAAAAGTAGACTGTTCGTTCTAAAAAAAAGTAGACGAACTTGTTTAATCTAGAATTCACTTTCTACTAACCCATTTTCCGTAGAAAATGAATTCTACTTTTAGTTGAACGTAGTTTTAAAATTTAATTTATTAAGTTTTTCAATAACAAAAAATATCAGTTTGTGTATATGAGTTCGATTGTTTCTATTTTTTACAAAAAAATATGATTCATAAAATTATTTATTTCATTAAGTTTTAGAATTATAAATGGTAAAATAGAGAAAAAAAATAAACAAAAAAGTTTTGATACCAAAAGAACAAGCATGCTGAATTTTTGTTCCGTTTTGGTAATTTTTCCAATTGTTAATCAGTTCAGATTTGCCTAAGCAAACAAAACGGTTACCTTTTTGAAAGCTCATCGAGATATTTAGGGTTTTAGAATGTAATGATAATTTGATTCTATTAATTTGCTTATGGTTCAGATCAAATGACAACAATACTTTTAGTTTTTTAATCTCACATTGTTTACATTTTTTTATTTGATATTAGATATACCATAAAAATTTATGTTTTTAGAAACTATACATGATATGAGATTACTAGGTTATATAATATGAATTAAGTAAACTATAAGTAACTCGAAACTGGGAAAGTGCACACAAATGCATTGTAATAGAAAAAAATATTTCTTCCTTTACATGTAAACAACATTTTTATAAAAGTAACATTTTAATTTATGAGTAGTAACTAAGATTCAACAAAAAGGAACAATTAGCATTTGTTTTTGACTGAATAGTTTGGCAAAGAGGTTCTTGGTCTCCTTTGAACAACAGAACAAGCCAACCAACCAGTCTTCTAAGACACATATATTATAAACAAAGGAAGAAAAGAAACACCAAAGAACTGGGAAAGTTCAAGAAACAATTAATAGTTTGATCAGAAGCTTTTCTTGCATGATTATCTATATCTTAATCCTTAAAACACAATCCTTTAATCTCCTCTTAAATACCCCTTTCAACAAGTCTCTTCTCCTTCATCCCAAAATCAACTCATCACTCTCCAATCAACAACATTTTGTTTCCAATGGCTTCTTTTGCTCTGTTCATTTTCACTCTCGTTGCCCTTTCAAGTAAGTCTCCTTGCACTTAATACATTATGATTCGATGAGCAAAGACACTTTCACTAGTATTTACCATACTCTTGTCTTCTTCTTACAGGTTCATGTAGCTACGCAATTGGTCCACAGAACAACAAAACATTGTTATCACTTGCAAGCAGGCCGATTGGTATAAACTACGGAAGATTAGGTAACAATCTCCCATCTCCTTACCAATCAATCAACCTCGTCAAATCCATTAAAGCAGGCCACGTTAAGCTTTACAACGCCGATCAAGAAACCCTAATGCTCCTCTCTCAGACCAATCTCTACGTCACAATCATGGTCCCTAACAACCAAATCATTTCCATCGGTGCCGACCAAGCGGCCGCAGACAACTGGGTCAACACCAACGTTCTTCCTCACTACCCACAAACAAGAATCCGATTCGTCCTTGTCGGAAACGAAATTCTCAGCTACAACTCCGACCAAGACAAGCAAATATGGGCGAACCTTGTCCCGGCCATGCGTAAGATCGTGAACTCTCTTAGAGCAAGAGGCATTCACAACATCAAAGTCGGAACACCACTCGCCATGGATGTTCTCCGGTCGAGTTTTCCTCCGTCCAATGGAACATTCCGGGAAGAAGTCGCCGCTCCGGTGATGTTACCGTTGCTGAAGTTTCTCAACGGTACAAACTCTTTCTTCTTCCTTGATGTTTACCCTTACTTCCCTTGGTCCACTGATCCGGTTAACAACCATTTGGATTTCGCTCTGTTCGAATCGAATTCAACTTATACCGACCCTCAAACCGGTTTGGTTTACACCAATCTATTAGACCAGATGCTCGATTCGGTTATCTTCGCGATGACCAAGCTCGGTTACCCCAACGTCCGTCTTGCAATCTCTGAAACCGGGTGGCCTAACTCCGGTGATATCGACGAAACCGGAGCTAACATTTTCAATGCCGCAACTTATAACCGGAATTTGATCAAGAAGATGACTGCTAACCCGCCACTCGGCACACCTGCTAGACGCGGTTCACCAATACCGACGTTTTTGTTCTCATTATTCAATGAAAACCAGAAACCCGGTTCAGGAACAGAGAGGCATTGGGGAATTTTGAATCCTAACGGTACACAGATCTACGATATTGATTTGAGTGGGACAAGACCGGTTTCTAGTCTTGGTTCGTTGCCTAAACCAAATAACAATGTTCCGTTCAAGGGCAACGTGTGGTGTGTGGCGGTAGAAGGAGCTAACGAGACGGAGTTAGGGCAGGCGCTTGACTTTGCTTGTGGAAGAAGCAATGCCACATGTGCAGCTTTGGCACCGGGAAGAGAGTGTTACGCACCAGTTTCGGTTACTTGGCACGCAAGCTATGCATTTAGCTCGTACTGGGCTCAGTTCCGGAACCAAAGCTCCCAGTGCTACTTCAACGGCTTGGCGCGTGAGACCACGACCAACCCAGGTAAGCTTTTATTAACTTATAATTCTTGTCTAATAAGAAAATGAATAATCAATTCTTAATAATTTAAATACTCTGTGATTGTAATGACTATTTTCTACAGGAAATGAACAATGCAAGTTCCCTAGCGTTACCCTGTAAGACCTCCTCAAGAGTCAAAATTAAAGGGTATGGAGAAGGTTCAAAAGCTGGATCATTCGTATTAAATCAATCTTGTTCTTAGTAGTTTTTAATTTCCTTATTATTCCAAGTTTGTACTTCTTGTTTCCTATTGTTGAGGAATATCGAATAAACAATGAAAAATATTGATATTTTAAAATTAACCAAGCGGTGTTGGCCTAATGGTAAAAATGGTCCACAACTGTGAGTATCGCCATGAGTTCGATTTCCCTTGGTCATCCAGAGAACCTTAAGTGGTAAGAAAAGGCGGATCCTGCGAACCTCATAGTGATTAGTTTTTGGGTCTAGAAAGCTTTTGGGATCACACTACACTACGGTTATAAAAAAAAAAAAAAGTGAAGCTTGCATCATTTCTTATGTTTCTATATAGTAATATATTAATGCGTTTGAGGAAATGATATTACATTTTATGTCGAAAGAACCAATTGAACCAAATCACGCATACTTTATACAGTCACACCAATTCGGGAACTACACTAATTTTGGCTTAGCCTACATTTTATTAACATCATAATTAAAATTAAATATATTCCCTTTTTGGTTTGTAGATATCTAAAAAGAAATTTCATACGACAGTTATTTTTAGTTTATTAACATTCAAATAAGAAAATGACTAAAATTTTTTTTATTAAAGAGTAAAAATACATTTATACCATAGGGTTAATTAATCTAAACTCAGAGTTTAGAGTTAAGGGGTGGAGTTTTGAGGATAGAGTTTCAAATTTAAAAAAAATAAAAAAATAATATTAAAATTTTTAAAATAAAAAATGGCTATTTTGATCATTTTTTTTAGTGCTACTTTTGTGACAAAAACTTAAAAATAGCTATTTTAGATAATTATCCATTTATACATTTGGAGTAAAAATATATTTATACCCTAAGGTTAACTAATTTAAACTTAGAGTTTAGAGTTAAGGGGTAGAGTTTTGAGGATAGAGTTTCAAATTAAAAAAAAAAATAATAATATTAAAATTTTTAAAATAAAAAATGGTTATTTTGATCATTTTCTTTTTTGAGTGCTACTTTTGTGACAAAAACTTAAAAATAGCTATTTTAGATGATTATCCATATCTAAAGGCGTCAATTAGACAAATAGCAATATTGAAAATAAAATAAGAAAACTAATCATGTAATAATGTAAAGTTTAATTGGATGTGACAATTTGACATGAAAACAGACGGATACCTATTTGTCCACACGTGGTCTTTCGTCAAATACGATGTACGCAACTGTTATATTATATTATACTATACTATATTTATTAAACATATAATATAAAACAATAGACTCATTTTTTTTAATACAACAGTTGCAAATATTATAACATACTATTATATAACTCTCTCTCTCTCTTCTTTCTAGAGAGAATTCTCTCTTCCTGTCCCTCTTACCAGAATCTAATTTTTCAGAGGGAGGATGAGAGATTTGTTATGGTTTTGATGTAAGATAATTTCAATCGAAAGATTGAATCTTTTGCTTCGCTTTGGCGATTTCTTTTTTCCTGTTGAGGAATAAGCTTCGCTTTATGCGTTTTTTGTTGTGTATCTCCAAAATCGGGTTGGGTTGTTCTTCATGTTTCTTCAAGTTTTATCCTATCCTAAACTGCTTTTGAAATCAAATAAAGTTAATCTCTCCTCTTTCACAACAAATTTCAGATCCCGTATGTTATTGTGTTGGATTCTTTTTCTCCATAGATCTCACTTACTCCTTTCTAATTAGAGTCAATCTCTACTTTCTTATGTGAAGCCAATGATAGGCTTTTAGTAAAGTTTCTTTGAGGAAGGGATGATGTGGTGTTGGATTTGCTCTCGGTAGAATTATATAGAGATTTAGATAAGCCGGCATCTCTTTGATGGTTCGACAAAAATCTCCCATAGATCCTCCGAGCTCTCCCCGAGTTTATCATCTATTGGAGGCTGAGTTTTCAACCATAAACAACGGTTTAAGTGGAAGATGGAGTTCTATTGGTACCAGATCTTAGGTCTTGAAGAAACGACATGATAGAGGAACGATTCAGGAGCAGCACCGGTGGAGGAAGCTTGCAGCACCGGTGGAGGAAGCTTGCAGCGGCCGGGTTCACCGCTTCCAGTGCGAAGGTCATGCGTTTGGACGCGTGTCTTCTCGGAGCTCTTTTTGCGGACACGAAGCTCTCGCCATTTTCTCTATTAGGTTATAATAATGTCTTACACTAATTTTCTTTGGGCTTTTGTATCTGATGCCAAGTTGTAAGTGCCCATTGGGCTTACTTAATGAAATCAAGTTTTGACAAAAAAATAACATACTATTATACATTGACCATTAATTGAATAGTATAATATAGCGTACTATAAACATCTACATATTGATTGTTGGAAGAAAATATGAAAAAAAAATATGTATTTGTAATAGATCAAGATTTTTATCCAGTGTTAAAGAGAACGCTAAGCGGGCCGGAGTCCTCCGCCCAGTGCCTTGACTAGGCAATTTTAGGCGGACTAGGTGGATTAATAACAAACCATATATATATATATATATATATATAGTAATAACTAATAAACAAAGAATTTTGTCCAAAAAATAAATAAAACGTTAAGAAAACTCAAACAAACGTCAAACCAACGTAGTGTAGTGTTTTAACATAAAATATAAATAGGCAAATAAGTTTGTCCTATGAATTCTAACAGTGATTTTAATCATGTTGTTCATTGTATCTCCTCTAAAATTTATTCATCATCTGAGTCAAATTTCACGTCAATTTCTTCCTCATCATCAGACTCAGAACCAGACTCATCAAGCTTTCTCATCAAATCATCATCCTTAGATGAGGCTCCTAGTTCCACATCAGTTTCTTCAACAATCCAATCCTGAGCATGAATAGCAGAATCTGCAAGTAGTATGTCCACATTCTTCTCTTTTTGCTTTTAGCCATTAATCTCATGTTGAATTGGACATAGACAAGATTGTTCAACCGTTTTGCATCAAAAGTCTATTTCTTTTTTTGGTACGTACCTACATAAAACTGAATAAATAAGACACACAAACATTTCTAAGCTCGTGAAATAAATTGAAATACTTACCCCTTCGAAAGTACTCCATTTACGTTCACATCCCGAAGAGCTAGTCGTAAGAGACAAAATCTTTCTTGCATTGTTTGTAACTTAGGAACTTCAACCCCATAAAAATTCCACCATTGAACTACAAAGAATTATTTGATTAGCAAAATAATATATAAAAAAGATTCAAAATACACAAATTCTCAAAAAACAAATTTTGATCATCATTTTCATCATTTTTTGAGCATCTTTTAATGGCTATTGGATGCCCAAATGTTTGAGCATCAAGATCATTCTCAAAATTTCCCTCTCTTTTTGCATACATTGCAATTTCAGTGTTGATGACAAATGTTTGAGCATCAAGATCATTCGGATAAAAAGCAGCAACACACTTGAAAGTAGAAGTAATGACATCCCAGTCGAAATGAATAGTCGTATCCTTATAAAAATAATAAGAATTCAAGAGATATGCCATCCAATGAAAATGACTATCAAGACGACCATTTCCCTTCCCAACAACAATATTGAGGATTGGTTTGTAATTCTTCTCCAGATTGTTCAGTGCTTTGCATATTTCTTTCTTTGCTGCTTCTAACTCTCCATGCAAAAACCCATTGTAGGCTTCTGATCTCCATCAACAAATCTTAGTACTCTAACCAAGGGTTTAAACACTTTCAGACACATTTCTACACCATCCCAAAACTCTATATTCCAAGTTGTATGATAGGCTACGAATCCTTTAGGATGCTTTGCCCATTTACATTATACCCATTCATTGCTAGCAAACATCATCTTTAAGTTTTCTTTCTTATCCATTAAACTTTTCAATGTAAGGAAAGCAGGTGCAAATCTAGTTACTCTAGGCCTTACTATTTTTCTTTTCTTTGTAAACTTCCTCATCATGCGTAGAGTCTTGTGATGGGCATAAATAAAAATGGTAAATGCCTTAGCCTTGTTAATCGTTTGCTCAAACAAATGAAGTTTAACAATACTTTCCACCATCAGATTTATTGTATGAGTTGCACAAGATGTCCAAAATTGGTTGGCTTCACTTCCTTTTACACTGTATATCTCTATACGCCAGAACCCCGTTTTTCTCTATACACCGAGTTTTGTTTTTTTTTAATTAATCAATACTATTGGTAACTTGTACGATTCACATTTTTTGGCTCTGTTCCATTAATATTCCAGTAATAGGTCTTTCACAACGAGATCCATTTTATACAGTAACAATATTATATTTTAAAATTGATTTGGTTATTTACTCTATTAGTCAGTTTTTTTCTTTCAAGAGTGAGAATCTTTATAATAAAAATGAAATTTCCCCCGCTTAATGGATAACCATTTGTTATCATTGGGGGTTTTCTAAAAAATGGAGTTGATTGGATTTGCACCAATGTAAACCATATGTTTCAAACACAATAGAAATAGAAGATATAAATGATCTATCTTTTGAAATAATGAATCGAGTTCCTCTATTTTATTAACAGGTACTGATCCTTGATATTTCAAAAAAAATTCCTTTTTGTGTTTCAATCTATGGTCTAAACGAGTTGGACATACACCCGAGTACTTGTTCCTTGTCGCTGAGGGCATCCCCGAAGCGCTGGAGATTTCGTGACATTTCGGATTGACTGTCTTGTATTTGTAATAAGTTGTTTAATGGATGTCTTGTGTTTGTAATAAGTTGTCTGGTTTAGATGGGTTCTAACCGGCTAATTCTGAATTACGTCTTTTGGATATAATTGATGTTTCCTTAGCCTATACATGTAAATTAGGGCCGAAGCCCGTAGCCCGAGCCCGTAAAAAAAATTGGGCTTTCGGGCTAAGCCCATTTGGGCTTTGGATATTTTGGCCCTAAATCCGTTTGGGTTAGGGCCAGCCCTAAAACACGAAATTTAATATTTTATCTTAAATATTATCGTTCTTGCAATCAAAACCATTAGTAGTATTGATATATTATTTTAATATTTTTATCCAAACTCTAATAAAGCAAATATAAAAGTTGTTAATGCACTTTATTGTTTGATCATTACAAGTGTCACATTTTAAATTTTGCAAATATACTTCTTCTTTGATGTACAATATGTTTTTTTTTTTTAATTTCAAAATACAAAGTATGAAACGTTTTACCGTGTTTATCATAAATTTTGTTCTCTTATATATTTAGTTTTAATTTATATTTGATTATTTAAATCTTATTAAACTTAGTTTGTTTATAATATTTTTAAACCATAAAAAAAACATTTTTGATAAAGAAGAAAAGTTTAAACTCACTTTACATTTTAAAACAAAAAAATGAAACTGATTTTTTTTAATGAAAATTCACATGTATTAAAATGGTCGAAGTGACAATAACAAATTATTTTTCGAAAAGTCTGAAAAGCCCTATAAGGGTCGGGCTAGACTTAGAATTCTAGACCCAAAATATTTTCCGGCCGGACTCAAATATTTACGGGCTTAGCGGGTTTGGGCCGGACCGGACCGGCCAGCCCGAATCGAGACTCCTAGTTGAGCGGAGCCTCTGTTTTTTTTTTCCACTTTCGAGTTATTTACTTGAGAGATTTTGGCTATATGGTACATTCTAATCGTAACAAACAAAACAGAGGCTCGTTGATGCATTCGGTTGAAAAAGAAGAAGATAACGACACGAAATTTAATTGAACCGGAATAATCACCTAACCGGTCTTCCTCTTTTTGTTCCGTCTCTCCTCAACAATTCTCCAGAGCGCGAATCCATCTTTGTGTGCCCTAAGAAGAAGAAGAGGATGATTCATTTGAAGCTCTAAGATGATTTTGAGGACACAAAGACGGAATCGTCTTACTGCTTTGAGATTGGTTCATCCCCGTTCAACTGAGACAGGTACTCTGAGAAATGCTTTCTTCTCTGCTCTCAGCAGCACTGTTAGAAAGATCTCATCTTACAGAGAGAAATTGAGAAGTGGGCTCGTCGTTGATATCAAGAAAGATGATGCTGTTAGCTCTTTTCCAGTCGATGATTGGGTCTCGTCCTCTTCCTACGGTTATTGATTTCAACAAATTGTTTGGTTTAGTTGCCAAAACAAAACAGTATGATCTCCTCGTCTTGGCTCTGTGCAAGAAAATGGAGTTGAATGGGATTGCACATGACCACTACACGCTGAGTATTGTCATCAATTGCTTCTGCCGTCGCCCGCCGGAAACTCCGTTTTGCTTTCTCTGCTATGGGTAAGATGTTGAAACTTGGGTATGAGCATAACACAGTCACATATAACTCCCTCCTCAATGGCTTATGCCTCGAGGGTAGAGTCTTCGAGGCTGTGGAGTTAGTTGATTGTATGGTCCTAAGCCAACATGTACCTGATCTCATCACCCTCAACACTCTTGTCAATGGACTTTGTCTCAAGGGTAATGTGTCTGAAGCAGTGGATTTAATAGATCGAACGATGGATAAAGGATGCCAAGCCGATCAGTTTACCTATGGTCCTATTTTGAACAGAATGTGTAAGTCAGGGAACACTGCCTTGGCCTTGAATCTGTTCAGAAAGATGGAACATAGAAAGGCCAAGCCTCACGTAGTCACATACAATACCATCATCGACAGTCTTTGCAAAGATGGGAGCCTCGAAGATGCACTCAGCCTTTTCACTGAAATGGAAATCAAAGGGATCAAAGCGGATGTCGTTACCTACAACTCTCTCATAAGAGGCTTCTGTAATGCTGGCAGATGGGATGACGGCGCACAGTTGCTGAGAGATATGATTAGAAGGGACATCACCCCGGACGTCATCACTTTCAATGCTTTGATTGATAGTCTTGTGAAAGAGGGGAAGTTTTCTGAGGCTCAAGAATTGTACAATGAGATGATCACAAGAGGCATAGATCCTGACACCACTACATATAATTCTTTGATATATGGGTTGTGCATGGAGAACCGCTTAGATGAAGCCAACCAGATGATGAAGAATCTGATGGTTAGCAAGGGATGCGATCCTGATATCGTGACGCTTAATATCCTTATAAACGGATACTGTAAGGCTAAACGGGTTGATGATGGTATGACTCTTTTCCGCAATATGAATCTGAGAGGAGTGGTTGCCAATACAGTCACTTATAACACACTCGTCCAAGGGTTTTGTCGATCAGGGAAACTTAATGTCGCCAAAGAACTCTTCCAAGAGATGGTTTCTGAAGGTGCTCATCCTGATATTGTGACATAAGGTATTTTACTGGATGGGTTGTGTGACAATGGAGAACTAGAAAAGGCTTTGGAAATACTTGATCAAATGCACAATAGTAAGATGGATCCTGGTATTTGTATATATTCTATAAGCATTCACGGGATGTGCAATGCAAGTAAGATCGATGATGCTTGGGAACTATTTTGCAGCCTCTCTCTCAAAGGAGTAAAGCGTGATATTCAGTCATACAACATAATGTTGTCAGGATTATGTAAGAAAGGTTCACTGTCTGAAGCGGATGCATTGTTTAGAAAAATGAAGGAAGATGGATATGAACCAAATTACTGTACATACAACACAATAATCAGAGCACATCTCCGAGATGGTGGTGACTTAGCCACATCAGTTGAACTCATCGAAGAAATGAACAGGTGTGGCTTCTCTGCAGATGCTTCCACTATAAAGATGGTTATGGATATGTTAGTGGATGGTAGATTGGACAAAAGATTTCTAGATATGCTGTCTGGTCCTTCTCAAGACAAATCATCATTGTTGGATTGAAATAAATCTTCTTTTCGAGACAAATCACCAAGATTCTGACTCTGGTTGCTCCTCTTTCCTCCGTGGCTAATTCGTCCCTCTTCACTTCCCGCCAATAATTTACATTGAGAATCTATGTTTCCTGAAAACTTGTGTGTTTCTGGTCAATATTGGTTGACTCATTGTGTCGGTATAAAGCTATCATTAAGAGTTTGAGCTCCGTGTCTTCTTTTTCGATTTTCTTCTGACCAATTGATTGATCTGTGACACATTTGGAGCTAACTGTCTGTGGGTTTAAAAGGATCACTCACTAGTCACTAACTAATGTTTTTTTGGTTCATTGAACCAACCAGTGTTTTTGTTTTCTGATATTTGGGAATCTTAGGATCAGAACCAGATTCCTTGAGTTGAATTTGGTCATCTTCTGTGAAACCCAGAGTTGACTTAGTATTGATCCTTAGTTTTAGTTCTTTGAGTGCTCTTTTGATCTTCTAAGGAAGGTTCTTGGCATCTATGATGACTGATGATTTTAGAGCTATTCATAATAGCCTCCCTTTTGGACACTGATGTTTCACGTCCCACTTTGCTCTCTTCAGAACTGCCTAACAGCTAGGAATAAATTGATATATAAGGTAGATTTTTTTCTTTTGAAATTCTAGTGTCAATATCATCTACAACCTTTGTTATATTCACTCAAGTGAAAACCTTATGTAGTAAAAGAGTAATGATTGGCTTAAAGTACTAAAAATCTTCTGTTACTACAGAGTTTTTTTTTTGTTTTTATTGAACTTGGGAATCTAAAGACAATTAGCTGCACAAAGATTTTAATTCCCAAGTTAAATTAAAAAAAAAAACTCTGTAATAACAGAGATCAACAAGCAAGTACCATGTAACTAAGAATTGCCAAAAAAAAAAAAAACAAAAAAGTTTTGAGTTTCAAAACACAATCTTGCTCGTCTGAAAACTAAGTACAAGAGCTAAAGGAAAGACATGAAAAGCTTCAAACAAAACAGATTGTGCTCATGTTTACTACATTTTGTTGAGTTGATTCTTCTTGTTTCTAACGGTATAATTGTAAGTTCAACCCAATTTTTAAATGATAATTGTAAACCGAACCAAAACTCTGATTGGTTGTATTTCCTCAAAAAAAAAGAGAAGCAAATCGAACCTGGTTTAGATACATGATTATCGAACCGGGTTTCCTCCAAAGCACATGATCGACGCAGAAAAGGAAGAGATTCACCTGAATAAGAGAAGATGATACAAAGATTGATTCCTCTTCAACGTAAAGCTTTCGCATTGGTTCAGCCTCGTTTCTCCGAGACAGGTACTAAGAGAATCGCATTATTTCTCTTCTCTTCCGCCTTCTCTGTTCTCAGTGATGGTAGAGTTTCTTACAAAGAGAGATTATTAACCAGTGGGATTGTTGGTATCAAGAAGGATGATGCTGTTTCTCTCTTTCAGTCCATGATTCAGTCTCGTCCTCTTCCTACTATCATAGATTTCAACAGATTGCTTAGTGAAGTGTCCAGAACAAAACATGTGTGATCTCGTGTTACATCTCTGCAAGCAAATGGAACTGAAAGTGATTGTATATGATCTCTTCACTCTCAACATTATGATCAATTGCTTCTGCCGGCTCCAGAAACTCGGTTTTGCTTTTTCTGTTATGGGGAAGATGTTGAAACTTGGATATGATCCCGACACAATCACTTTCTCAACTTTGATTAACGTTTATGTCTCAAGGGGCCAGTGTGTGAAAAAGTCTCCCCTGTATTTCTGTATTTAGGAGCTAGTAATCGTCGCTATGCTCATATTGGTGACGTTATTGTTGCTGTAATCAAGGACGCAATACCAAATACTCCTCTAGAAAGATCAGAAGTGATCAGAGCTGTACAAATTGTACGTACTTGTAAAGAACTCAAACTTTACAATGAGACGATAATACGATATGACGACAATGTCGTAGTTGTCATTGATCACTACCTTGTGTTGGTCAAATGATTCATTTCATAGTCTGATAGATCCTTGATGGAACTTATTAATCGGACGAGAATAAAGATAGAGTCACATTGTACTTGTCAATACTGACAACAATGAAATTTATAGTAAGATGAAAATCCTTTGACTTTTAAAATCGTGAGGGTTCAAGTCCCTCTATCTCCAACCCTCAACAAAATTATAAGGAAGTAAACAACCTCAAACTCAACTTATTGATTCAGAGTACAAGCTTTACATATGAGACTTATCTATGCTTTTATTATTTATGGTTAAGACTCTTTTTATAACATTCACTAACAACGATTCCACAAAGGCAAGCCAATTCAAGTCAGATGGGAAGACTCTGTATTGCCTAGAGGTGGTGAAATATTTTAACTCAGACGAAGCTAACTCTATGAATCTGGTGAGACGTGAAAGCAATATATCATTAGATATAACTTCTAACTTCTATTTAATAACTATCAACTAGAAAACAAGTATTGTTGTGTTCTTTATTAAGCACTGTTATTAAGGTTTGGTTCAACAAAAGGATTCCAAAACATGCTTTTATCACTTGGTTGGTTTTGAGGGAAAGAATGTCTACAAAGGACAGGTTAAGATCTTGGGGAATGGCGATATCTCCGGATTGTCTATTGTGTGATATTGAATCTGAAACAGCCCACCATTTGTTTTTCGATTGTCATTTCTCAAATGAGATTTGGACTTTGTTGATGGCGAGAACAGGGTTATTGTTTCCTCGATCTTTTCAGAGCATTGTCACCTGGATTGGCTATCTTACGGTAGAAAAGAGGTTCAAAACCATTATCATACTGATTTTTCAAGCAGCCATATACCATGTATGGAAAGAAAGAAATAGCAGACTCCACTCCAACGTTCACAGGACGCCTCAGGAGTGGCGGACCCAAGAAAATTTTTATGTGGGGTCAAAAAGGTTCAACAGTGTAGTTTAGGAGAATTGAACTTGTGTTTTGTGGGTTCAACACTGCACTACCTAACCAACTACGCCACATATCATTAATGAAACAAGCCCACAAATTAAATTTTTATTATTTTTGTGGTGTCAGTTGACACCATTAGTCTTCAAGTGGGTCCGCCACTGCGCCTCAGGCAATCGTCAAAGATATTCACCTTCAGCTTCGTGCAAAATTGATTGGTCTCGATAGAGACGGTAAAGTATCATCACCGACAAGAGTTAGAAGGCAGAAGAAGACTTATCTCTCTATCTGGTTTGGAAAAGTGCAGGGCTAGCTGTTTTGCATCAAGACATCTTTTGGAATCAAGATTGCTTCAAATGAGTTTCAAAAATTATATTTAGGCTTCCTTTGTCTATAGCTTTTTTTAATCCTTTGTTAAGGATCTAAGGGCATGATTATTGGTAGGACTTATGCTTAAGTCCTTAGATTAATTTAGTGTTTTTTTTTATGTTAAGGACCAAGGTTAAGGACAATCCCAAATATTAGAATTATTGGTAGGATTAATTTGATGGTTCTTAGTAAATTTATTATTAATTTAAATAAGTAACAACATATAAAAGGAAAATTATTAAAAAACATATAACATTAAAATTGAAAACATGAAAACATTTCAAAGTTGGAAAAAAAAATTATTTTATTGAATTCATAGAAACTTAAATATTGTAGTTTTTGTTTTTTCCGTCCAAGTTTCTCTAATCATTGTAGTTACTCGGGAGATGTCCAAATTTAGCCCATATATTTTCAATCAAATCTTCTTTTAATTGTTGATGGCCTTGTCTATCCCGAACTTCTGCTCGACGGCCAATTGTATTACCAAGATTTGTAGTCCTTTTGACTACAAATGTAGGATCCACATCTTCTCCTTGCTGAAATTCTGAAGCGTTATGCTGAGTGTATGAATCTCGTTCATCTTCGACAATCATATTATGGAGTATGATACATGCTCTCATAATATTTCCTATTTTGTATTTATCCCATAAATTAGATGGATTTCTAACAACGGCAAATCTAGCTTGCAGGACTCCAAAGGCACGCTCAACATCTTTTCGCACGTCTTCTTGGTGCTTAGCAAATAAACAATTCTTTGGACCTTGTGGCAGTCGGATAGATTGAATAAAAGTCGCCCATTTCGGATAAATACCATCGGCGAGGTAGTAAGCCAAATGGTACTCCCTTCCGTTGACATAGAAATTGACTTCCGGAGCATTTCCGTTAATTATTTCATCAAAAACAGGTGATCGATCAAGAATATTAAGATCGTTCATAGTACCTGGAGCTCCAAAAAACGCATGCCATATCCAGAGGTCTGATGAAGCTACCGCCTCCAATACAATTGTTGGTTTGCTGGTTCCTCGTGAATACATTCCTTTCCAAGCGGTGGGGCAGTTCTTCCACTCCCAATGCATACAATCGATGCTTCCAACCATCCCGGGAAATCCACGTTCTTCTCCAATTTGTAGTAGTCTTTCAAGATCCTCCGGTGTGGGACGTCTTAAGTATTCATCGCCAAACAAGTAGATTATTCCGGCGGTAAAATGGTGCAAACATTTTCGAGCCGTTGTTTCACCTAGTCGTACATATTCGTCAACTGTATCTGCTCCACCACCATATGCCAATTGACGAATTGCTGCAGTACATTTTTGGAGTGGTGATAGACTTGACCGTCCGGTTGCATCTTCTGATGGTTGAAAATACTCTACTTCTGTGGAGAGACGATGCACAATACGTAAGAACAATGGCTTGTTCATTCGAAAACGTCGGCGGAATAAATAGTCCGGGTAGGTGGGTGTTTCGCTAAAATAATCATTCCAAAGCTACTGGAAAAAATTTTGAAATCGGGATTCAAGTTCATCATCAGCATCATCATCTTTGTGGTAATGATAATGGGAAGAAGATGGCATTTCAAATGAAAAAAAAAGTTATTATAGAAATGAGTTGAGGATAGATGAAAGTGTAAGTGTAATGAAACAAACATATGAGCAACAAGGAAATGAGCTGCAGTTACTTGATCAAGAGGAGCATGGCTATTATCCCTAACACAACAACCATAAAACCTACAACGAGTTGAAAGCCATTCCTAAACCTAAAATTTTTTTTAGCTAAGTCACACACAATTCTCTCAAGGCTAACCAACTTCTGCTCTGTCTCGTAATGCAGTTCCTTTACCTGGTTAAGCTGCGTGTCGTAGTCACTCACACACGTTAGATAATCAACCTTATCCGAGAGCTGGCCGCAATGTCTCGATAGGGCTCTGATCTCCTCGGTAGCCGCCACATCCCACCATTTCCAAACATGGCAGTCTCC
>NC_027748.1:30056033-30056392 GCF_000695525.1 Brassica oleracea var. oleracea | reverse complement strand
AGATCGACAATTAAATCTCAAAGCGGTAGAAAAAAAAACATACCTTTTTCAAATCGGCGGAGAGGCTTGAAAGAGGATGTCGGTTACTTATCGCCTTTGACAGAGGCTCGTGAGAGACGAGAAAAGATCGCTCCCCACCGATCGAAACCAAAGGCTCGGGAGAGACAAGAGAGAGTTGTGAGAGAGAAGACATGGGAGAGACAAGAGAGAGTTGTGAGTGAGAGAGAAGACAAGAGAGAGTTGTGAGTGAGAGAGACACGGTAGAGACAAGAGAGAGTTGTGATCGAAACCAGAGAAGCTTGAATTTGGATGTCGTTCTCTATCGCCGTCGAGAGAGACACGGGAGAGACAAGAGAGAG
>NC_027748.1:30038006-30055568 GCF_000695525.1 Brassica oleracea var. oleracea | reverse complement strand
GGGAATCATGCAATCTACAAACGAGAATCATGCAATCAAGACAAACAGCAACAAGATCAACAAACGGGAATCATGCAATCATTCGGAGGAGGTAGATCGACAATTAAATCTCAAAGCGGTAGAAAAAAAAACATACCTTTTTCAAATCGGCGGAGAGGCTTGAAAGAGGATGTCGGTTACTTATCGCCTTTGACAGAGGCTCGTGAGAGACGAGAAAAGATCGCTCCCCACCGATCGAAACCAAAGGCTCGGGAGAGACAAGAGAGAGTTGTGAGAGAGAAGACATGGGAGAGACAAGAGAGAGTTGTGAGTGAGAGAGAAGACAAGAGAGAGTTGTGAGTGAGAGAGACACGGTAGAGACAAGAGAGAGTTGTGATCGAAACCAGAGAAGCTTGAATTTGGATGTCGTTCTCTATCGCCGTCGAGAGAGACACGGGAGAGACAAGAGAGAGAGTTGTGAGAGAGGAGAAGAGGTCTTTGCCCTACGCGGATACCTTCTCCAATCGAATGCTGCCACCTGTGACGAAGGACCAGCCCAAAAACATCTTAATGGGGGACGTTCGGCTTAATTTCTTATGATGTCGCGGCTTTTTTATATTTTTTTTGGGCCGAAATACCTAAGGACCAAGCCCAAGATACCCCGATAATCATGCCCTAAGTATTGTAAAATTTTAAACGAGGTTAATCAGAAATGGTATCCGTTGGAAAAAAAGAAGATGATAAATAAAAACAAACAAAAAAATAAAACAACGGTTCATGATTGCTGTTGAACCAAAGAAAACTATCTAAATTTCTAGTAACAAAGAGAAATACTAGACTGAACACATCAAGAATTAAGATGAAGAGTCGAGAATAATGAACCTAATCTCAAGCTAAAAAAACCCTAGTTTTTACTATATTTGTTTCAAAAAACAAAACTATGTTTTGATTTAGTTATTAATTTAAAGTCACTTAAAATTCTAGACAAAATTAAAATGCCTAGTCCGCCTACTACCGCCTAATAACCGCTTAGCCTGCCAAAATTTGTTGTCCGTCTAATACCAACGATTATATGAAAGTCTAAGCGGACTAGGTTCACCTAACGCCTAGACCGCTTTCTTAAACACTGGTGTTATCGTCTGAAAACCATGAAGTTTGATTTATTCTGTGTTACAAAGCCGAAAATTTTAGAATAAAACATACTACATAAACATAACTATTGATTTTTTCTCTGATTTTCTATCTTCTGAAAAATCAAGGTTTAACTTCTTACATCGATGTGGATGTTTTGTTTCTTCCTATCACACACTTTCATACTCCGTTGAGGTTCCCTTTCTGTTTATCCCATCAATTAATTCACACTTGTTATACCCTTCAATGTGTGTTCTTCATCGCATGTTGTTTCCTTTGATCTTTTTCCTGAAGAGTCATACAAATCCAATCGAGTGTGTCTAACCATCGGACTATAATTTTATCCACCTTTTCAACATATATGTAAAATATCGTAGACTTCTTAGTACATAATGCTAATGATTACTTGATTAGTTACTGCATTACTAATTTTTTGTTGGTCATATGCTCAAATTTCCATATTAAATTGATCTTTTGTTGGCATAGCTTGGTTTATAAGCTATCCTGATGAGTTTAGAAATATTGATAGTTATCCATAAGATATGTTTCCTAATGAGTTTAGGAGTTTATATGAGTTATATAAGGAGATGCCAATCTTGTGGCATAACTTGTGAGTTTAGAGAGAATGCTTTGAGTTGAGCTTAAGCTATAATAAAGTGAGTCTTTATATTTGGATCTTGAGAGTATACGATTTCAATAATTGGTATCAGAGCTTCTATTGAAATCGGTTCAAAAGCATCCAAATTCGTGAAACAGAGTTATTAGTGAGAAGATAAAACATGGGGGATATTATAGCAGCAACAACACCTATGGCAAAGGAGAGAATTTCATCGTCAATTCAATGCCCAATGCTTACAACTACAAACTATACGGTATGAAGCATGAGGATGAAGGCGGCACTTAAGTACATAAAGTCTGGGAAACGATAGAACCAGGAGTGAATGAGGTCGAAAAAAATGACATGGCTCGAGCACTTCTCTTTCAATCAATACCATAAACCCTAATACTAACCGTTGGCAACCTAGATACCTCAAAAGACGTATGGGAAGCGATAAAAGCTAGGCATGTGGGAGCAGATAGAGTTCGTGAGGCGAGACTACAAACCTTAATGGAAGACTTCGGAAGATTGAAGATGAAGGAATCAGAAACCATTGATGAGTTCTCTGGGAAACTTGCTGAGTTATCTTCCAAGTCATCAGGTCTAGGTGAAGATATCGAAGAATCCAAGCTTGTGAAGAAGTTTTTGAGCAGTCTCCCACGAAAGAAGTACATCCATATCATAGCTGCGCTGGAACAAGTCTTGAACCTGAATACAACGACGTTTGAAGACATCGTCGGTAGGTTAAAAGCCTATGAAGAACTGATTCAAGATAGTGATCAAGAGGAAGAGCAAGGAAAGCTTATGTATACAAACATGGATTCACAAAGTCAAAATCTGCAGGGCAGCTATGGTAGAGGCAGAGGACGTTAATACAACAATCGAGGAAGGGGGCGTGGTAGATATAATCAGCGTGACTGGAGACAGGGGAGAGATGTGTCTAAAGTCGTATGTTATCGGTGTGATAAAACAGGGCATTATGTTTACGATTGCCCTGATCGTTTACTTAAACTCCAAGAAACACAGGAGAATGAAAATGAAAGCACACGAGAAGCAGAGGAGTTAATGATGCACGAAGTAGTGTATCTCAACGAAGAGAAAGTTATGCCAAGCAGGTTCGAGTCTCATTCTGATAAAGACAACATATGGTATTTGGACAACGGGGCAAGTAATCACATGACTTGAAACCGTGATTATTTCACTAAGATTGATGAAAAGATCACAGGGAAAGTTAGGTTTGGTGATGACTCCAGGATAGATATAAAAGGAAAGGGATCAATTCTTTTTGCTAGTAAGGATGACAAGAAGAAAATACTATCTGATGCTACTTCATTCCGGATCTAAGAAGTAATATTATCAGTCTTGGTCAAGCAACAGAGGCTGGTTGTGATGTAAGAATGAAAGATGATTACTTGACTCTATACGATCGTGACGGCAACCTATTGATCAAATCAGTTCGATCTAAGAACCGACTCTACAAAGTGGCCATGGACGTGGAGAACAATAGGTGCTTGCAGGCCTCGATGGAAGATGACTCGGCTGTGTGGCATGCAAGACTCGGACAAGTAAACATCGACACCATGAAAACAATGATAAGCAGAGACATTGTCACAGGTATTCCGAGAATATCTATTGAGAAAGAAACATGTGCCTCCTGTCTTCTGGGAAAACAAACGCGTCGAGTATTTCCCAAAGCAACGACGTACCGTGCCACCAACGTTCTGGAGCTCATTCACGGAGACCTCTGTGGACCCATCTCACCTCCAATCGCAGCAAGTAATAGGTATGTATTTGTTCTGATTGATGATCATTCCAGATACATGTGGACAATCCTAATGAAAGAAAAGAGCGAGGCATTTGTCAAGTTCAAAGCGTTTAAGAATATTGTCGAGCAAGAAACTGGAGAAAGAATCAAAACCTTCCAAACAGATCGAGGTGGTGAATTCACGTCTTTCGAGTTCCAAGCCTATTGCGAGAGTCAAGGGATACAGCGACATCTAACAGCTCCGTACTCACCACAACAGAACGGAGTCGTAGAGAGACGTAATAGGACATTAATGGAGATGACAAGAAGCATTATGAAGCATATGAAAGTGCCAAATTGGTTGTGGGGTGAGGCAGTCAGACATTCAACATACTTGATCAATCGGGTAGCAACAAGAACCTTGAAAACACAGACTCCATACGAGAGTCTTAAGAAGAAGAAGCCAAACGTGGGTCACTTACGTGTTTTCGGTTGTGTCTGCTACGCAAAAACTGAAGCTCCTCATCTAAAGAAACTAGACGATAGATCTCGAGTGTTGGTGCATCTTGGTGTTGAACCAGGAACAAAAGCTTATCGCTTATTTGACCCAAAGGTGCGCAGAGCGGTCGTCAGTAGGGATGTTGTTTTCGATGAACTCAGGAGCTGGGAATGGGAAACAAAAGGAAAGGAAGCAACAGGAGATCAGAGTTTGATCACATACCCGAGTCTTGATGGTGAGAATAAAAGAATTGCAACTGAAGAAGCCGCTAACGATGATGAAGCAATCAAGGATTCAGCTAACGATGATGTTATTGTTAAAGAGGAAACTTATAGCGATGAAGATGACGAGCCAACAGAAGAACAACCTTCTCTGAGAAGATCAACTAGGGAAACAACACGTCCGAGTTACTTGGATGACTATGTTTTGTTCCTCGAAGAGCTTGAGACAGAACGTATTCTTTTGCTTGTCAATGAGGAGCCATGGGATTGGAACGAAGCAAAAGTCGAGAGAGTCTGGAGAGAGGCGTGCGAAGACGAACTCTCTTCGATAAGAAAAAAACAAAACATGGAATCTTGTCGATCTCCCTGATGGTTGCAAGGCGATAGGTTTAAAATGGGTTTTCAAAATCAAACGGAATGCAGATGGAAACATAAAGAAGTATAAGGCAAGGCTCGTAGCTAAAGGATACGTACAGCGTCACGGCATAGACTTTGAGGAAGTCTTTGCTCCTGTGGCAAGGATAGAAACGGTTCGAGTTATTATAGGGTTGGCAGCATCAAACGGGTGGGAGATACATCATCTAGATGTAAAAACCGCGTTTCTACATGGAGATCTATTAGAAGAAGTATATGTCTTGCAGCCTGAGGGATTCAAGATTAAAGGGAGTGAGAACAAGGTTTATAGGTTACACAAGGCTCTCTATGGACTCCGGCAAGCGCCAAGAGCCTGAAACATTAAGTTGAAGTCAATACTTAAGGAGCTTAGTTTCGTGAAGTGTTCTAAAGAACCGTCTCTCTTTAGAAAGCAAACGAAGGATTGTCTTTTGTTGGTTGCAGTATATGTGGACGACCTGCTCGTTACAGGTACTAATCTAGACGTTATTCAAGAGTTCAAGAGGGAGATGGCGATGAAATTTGAAATGAGTGACTTGGGGAAGCTTACGTACTATCTTGGGATCGAAGTGATCCAAACTACAGAAGGTATCTTCTTGAATCAAGAGAGATATGCGACAAGAATCTTGGAGGAAGCAGGAATGTGGGGATGCAATGCTGTTCATGTTCCTATGGATCAAGGGCTCAAGTTGTCAAAAGCCGAGGAAGAAGGAGTAAACGAAAAGGAGTTCAGAAGAAACATCGGCTGCCTTCGTTATCTGATACATACTAGGCCTGATCTTGCACAGTCTGTGGGAGTCCTAAGCCGGTATATGCACGACCCCAAGACTTCACACGGAGCCGCGCTAAAATAAGTTCTACGTTATCTCCGCGACACTTGTTCACTCGGGCTGCACTTCAAGCGTGGAAACAAGAAAGGAATCATTGGCTACAGCGACAGTAGTTACAATGCAGACCCTGATGATGGTAGAAGCACGACTGGACACGTTTTTTATTTGGATGAGTGCCCTGTTACCTGGTGTTCTCAAAAACAAGAGGTTGTTGCATTATCCTCTTGTGAAGCAGAGTTCATGGCGGCGACGGAGACAACTAAACATGCCTTGTGGCTACAAGAACTACTTGAAGAGATCATGAACAGAGGAGCTCAGAAAGCAGTCATTCGTATTGACAATAAATCTGCGATCGCGCTCTCTAAGAATCCGGTGTTTCACGGGAGGAGCAAGCATATTCACACAAGGTTTCATTTCATAAGAGAGTGTGTAGAAGATGGATTGGTGGACTTGGAATTTGTGGCTGGTAGAGTCCAGAAAGCTGATATTCTAACTAAAGCACTTGGTAGGATCAAGTTCAGAGAGATGAGGGATCTCATTGGAGTTCAAGATGTGAATGATGGTGAGTTCAAGCTTAAGGGGGAAAATGTTGGCTTAGCTTGAACATAGCTTGGTTTATAAACTATCCTAATGAGTTTAGGAATATTGATAGTTATCCATAAGATATGTTTCCTAACGAGTTTAGGAGAGTTTAGGAGTTTATATGAGTTATATAAGGAGATGTCAATATTGTGGCATAACTTGTGAGTTTAGAGAGAAAGCTTTGAATTGAGCTTAAGCTATAATAAAATGAGTCTTTATATTTGGATCTTGAGAGTATACGATTTCAATATCTTTTATTTTAGAAGTTAAGCAACCTGAGTAAATAACTAAATACTATCTGCTGAGGTTTATTTAACTTTGGGGCTGGTCAAGTTCAGCTGAGCACTAAATCAGATTTAATTTACAGCAATTGCTCACTGTTGTTAATTTCATCGTTTAGCAGCAGCGGGTAAGTCTCTTCCCATATTATTTCATCATTTAATAATCATATAAATTAGTTAAATGAATAAACTTTAAATAAAAATAAATTCTAATCACTTGCTAGATGATAAGTGGAGAAAGTCTCTCATCATTTCCCTGAAATTTGTAAAAGACATTTGGGCTGGAAGTTTTAAAAATAATTGGATCGAAATAATTTTAAAAAAAATAAGGAAGAAGAGGGTAGTTGCATAGGTTCAAACCCATGAACAGCAACTTAGAAATTGCCGGAACTATTTTGCCGGTTGAACTAATGAAAATTTTATAAAAACAAAGGCATATATTTATTTATCTTAAAGAAGTTCGGAAGCTGGTGCTTCTCATGCTTCCTTCCTGGGCAGGTACTATGTGAGGGATCCCTACTACGGATGCTCTTAGGATGTTGAGTTGATTTTATGATAGGGAAAATGCTTTTATAGGTTTATTTTCAAAATTTGTTACCTGTTGTTGACATGTTCAATAAACTGATATCAATAGATAATCCATTGCCTAGTTCAAGCTATGAAGCTGCATGTGTAGAGCTGATATATTCCCTTGAGGCCTTGACTCCCCTAAAGTCCTATGAGATATTTTGTACCATCTTAAAGTTATAAAACCTAACTCGCACCACTTGTAGTACTATCAATAGGAGAAAACTGCGACGGGCAATTGGTTTGCTATGTTAAAATTTTATGGCTTTCTGATTTAAAATAAATGGACACATTATTTATATGTTATCTATGTCCAATTTTTATTTTGATGTGATCCTTAACATGTTAATATGTCCGCTTGAGCGAATGGCTTAATGGCCCATCATAAACCAAATCCACAACCTGTCCATAACTTGTTCTACACGATATTGTAATTGGATCTACACAAGTGTACTACAAAATCAAATCCTAAAATGTGTTTAAACATTATGTTCATAATAAAATAGTGAACCTTCATATATATATATATATATATATATATATATATAAATTATCAGTTTTCAGCATACAAAAAGCCCAAAGCTTTGACACTATAGTATTTATTTACTTTTGCTAGCAAGAGGAAAAACAAACATTTCTTCCGTCTCTCATTCCTTCTTATCCGAGCAAATGATTCTGTGATTTACTTTATTTTCCTATTAAGATACCAAAGATTCATTCACAAAGAAAAATATGCCAATGAAAAAGCCCTGCTGAAAATGGTAACTTTCAAAGTTGATGATATTGCATTATTATGATTTTTTATCTTTTGTTTTAAACAATGAAGTGAATCAACTGATGCTTTGGTGTGAAGCGAAACATAAAGCTGAGCATGTGGGTCAATGAAAACAGCTCATCAAGATATAGTTGGGTTGTTGAACTTGTTAGGTGGCAATAACACCAACGCCTTAATTATCTCTTTACTCAAAGCCCCACATATTAATCATAATAAGTAACCCTCTAGATTATTAGTATATTTTTGTTCCATACGAATTTAAAAAAAAAAACTGAACTATTGGGTTATTTTAATAATCTCACTGCATAAACATCTTGTTTTAATAAATGTTCTCTTCTATAACGATCTAAAAAGAAAGTTTAGGATATTAAACAAATATTTATATTATAGTTGAAAAGGAAAACAACAAATTAATCATGAATTCAACACAGGGAACGAAGTGTTTGTTAGTGGACCACAATAACTAAGAAAATTGGAGAGAATTCCACTGAAATAATATAATATATATATGTGTGTATATTTGATTAATTAAATACTTGACGTTACAGTTCAGAGTTCAGACTTAGATGCTACCTATATCTCAACCGACCGGTTTAACCACAAGAGCTAGCTACTTGGGAGTTGTAACGCAGCGATCACCACATCTACCAAAACTTTCCCACACCGACATGTCGAGATCCTTAGCTCTCGTTTACTTATCCGTACTTTTCCTTCAGACCCATCTCTCGATCGCCGTCGAGGCTACAGTTTCGTCGGTCACTAAAGAAGTCGACGCAATGCTCGACCGGAACGGCGTAATCGGGGAAGAAGGAGAGGAGATGATGCCATCGGAGATAAGCCGGAGAGTAATGATGATGCGGAAACAGTACATAAGCTACGGAACGCTAAAGAGAGACATGGTTCCTTGTCAGAAACCTGGTGCTTCCTACTACGCTTGTCGCTCAGGACAAGCCAATTCTTACAGCCGAGGATGCAACGTCATTACAAGGTGTGCTAGAGACACTAGCGACACCAAGACCTGAAAACATTTTTTTCCGCTTACCTTTAAAATGCGGTTCTTGATTATGAGTTTGATATGGTCTCTCTAAGGATGAGCAAGGCAAGTTCAACAGTATCTCTTTTGTAATGTTGTTGTTTACAACAGAAGGATTATATAGTTTTTATGTAATCAATGGTGAAATAACTGACTAGAATTGTTAAGTGGATTGATAGATGGAAGATCGATAAAGTTGAAGTTCTTAAAGCTTGTTTTAGGGATTCATGGACCAAAGTCAGAAATTTCTGTTTGTGAATAATTAAAATGGTTCTTATGGGAGAATTAGATTTCTAGATTGAATTGAGACCTTTGTTGACTGGAGACGACTAGCAATTGAGATGAATACATATGCTGCAAAATAACTTGTTTCTATCTTTGAATTAGAAAGCTTGGTTTGGTCGTTCTTGCAAGTTCAAGAATTAGGTTCTCTCCATCAAACTAATAGAGTTTCAGCTGAGTCTTGAGTTTATAATTATGGATGTCTTTTTGGATGATGTTTAAAAGTTTTCAATAGTTTTATGAGATTTTGATAACTCTTGAATCATTTTAAAAAAACTATAAACAATCAAAAATAAGCCTAACCATAGTGTAAAACATAATTTAATTATCTTGAGATTATATAAAATTAAAAAGGAAAAACAAAACAAAACATAAAACAGCCTCTCAAAACCAAAGAACAACAACCCCTTATTGATGCCAATATTTGATCAACTTCATAAGAAGACCAATATCTCATATTTCCCCAACCACCAGACCCGAACCAACTCAAACAATTGTCATTTGGATTATAACCAAATGGTAAAATCATAAAACCATACGAAGAACCATAGCTTGATCCTTTTTTTTCTTCTCAGTACCTGTAGCTAACAGGCTTGTAGGGACCTTCAACGGGTATGCTAACGTAGTCAGATTGGTCCTTGGTGAGCTTGGTGAGTCTAGCACCTAGCTTGCCCAAGTGAAGTGCAGCAACCTTCTCATCCAAGTGTTTAGGCAAAACATATACCTTCTTCTCATACTTCCCACTTGACTTCTCGTTCCAGAGCTCAAGCTGTGCAATCACCTGGTTGGTGAACGAGCAAGACATCACGAAACTCGGGTGTCCAGTGGCACATCCCAAGTTCATCAGACGACCCTCGGCTAACACAATGATTCCTGATTTGGTGTCAGGGAACACCCACCTATCAGTCTGTGGCTTGATGGTGATGCGTTTCACACCAGGGTAAGTCTCAAGCCCTTGCATGTCGATTTCATTGTCAAAGTGACCAATGTTGCAGACGATGGCGTTGTTCTTCATCTTCCTCATGTGGTCGACCATGATGATGTCTTTGTTTCCAGTGGTGGTGCAAAAGATGTCAGCTTCAGAGACGACGTCCTCAAGGGTTAGAACTTGAAGGCCTTCCATGAGAGCCTGAAGGGCACAGATTGGATCGATCTCAGTCACGATCACACGTGCACCAGCGGTTTTCATGGCAGCAGCACAACCCTTTCCGACATCACCGTAACCGCAGATAACAGCGACCTTTCCGGCGATCATGACATCGGTGGCTCTCATGAGACCGTCAGGGAGTGAGTGACGACATCCATACAAGTTGTCAAACTGCAAGCGAGTCAAAGTCAATCATCAGTAATAACACATAGAGAGATACAACTAATAAGCATAGATCTTTCTGCAACCCAAATGTACCAAAACATATGAAACACAAAACTGGCAAAATCAACCCCAGTTTGGTAATAAAAACATGGCATTGTATGTTACAAACGTCAGATCTTGTCTTCTAGAGCTATAATGGGACAATATAAACAAAATCATACACAAATTTATCAAACCAAACTGAAAGATGCAAATCACAAATGTTTTGTTAAGTTTAATTTTATAATCCATAAAATGAAAAGATTAGAAAAACTAAAAATAAATCAAATTATAAACTAAATTTTCAACTCTTAAGGAATATATTTTTTTAAATTATTAATTAACAATACCTTGCTCTTGGTGACGGAGTCATTAACGTTAATGGCAGGGAACAAGAGAGCTCCAGTCTCCTGCATCTGGTAAAGCCTCTTAACACCAGTGGTGGTCTCCTCAGAGACACCAACCAACCTCTCCTTCATCTTGTGGTACTTCTTGGGATCAACCTGAAGACCATCTTTGATGATCGACAACACGATCTGAAACTCAGGATTGTCGGTGGAAGTCGGGTCGGGGAGCTGACCGGTCTTGGCGAAGATCTCCTCAGCCTTAACACCTTCGTGGATAAGGAGAGTAGCGTCACCACCGTCGTCGACGATCAGGTCGGGACCACCTCCAGGACCCCAGTCGAGAGCCCTCTCCGTGCACCACCAGTACTCCTGGAGAGTCTCCCCTTTCCACGCGAACACGGCTGCGGAGTCACGGGCAATGGCGGCGGCGGCGTGGTCCTGGGTGGAGAAGATGTTGCAGGAGCACCATCTGACCTCTGCGCCGAGAGCGGTTAAGGTCTCGATGAGGACAGCGGTTTGGATGGTCATGTGGAGAGAACCGGTGATTCTCGCTCCTTTGAGCGGCTGAGATGGTCCGAACTCGGTGACGCAAGAGACGAGACCAGGCATTTCGACTTCGGCGAGCTCGATCTCGAGACGGCCGAAGTCGGCCTGAGACATGTCCTTGACCTTGTACTCACGGCCACTCGACGTCTTCTCTACAAGCAACGCCATTGTTTTGAATGGTTTTTCTCGATGTGGAGATGGGAACAGAGTGTGCGAGGAGAAAGGAAAGGTAGCGAGTGTTGTTAAATAGATAAAAGCGGGAGATTAGATGGACGGTTTAAGATTAGTTGTGGAGAGAGTTTGGTGGATCTGGTAAAAAAATAATTTTGACTTTTCCATCTTTTTTAGATTTTCCGTAAAGAGTGGCAATTCTGTTTTCGATTTCACTTATGAAAAGCACACTTATTCAATTAATTAATGGAAAACATATATAGGTCCGTACGAATAGTAGTAAGTTGATGTATTCAAGCTGGGTTTTGGTTTAAGACTTTAAGTTGATGTATTCAAGCTGGTTTGTTCAAGCTGGGTTTTGGTTTAAGTTGATGTATTCAAAGCTGGTTTGTTCGAGTTCAACCCGGTTTATTTCTAGAATTTAAACCCAAAGAACCTTTGGACCTAAAGACACTTCTAAATTATAATGGTTATGTTTAATATGGAATCGGATTAACTGAGACATAGAGATATGTTTAGCATGGTTCTATGTTTTTATATATAGTTGAATTCATCACTAAACCATCATGAAATAGTTAACTTGATTAAATTTAAATAAAATCAGACATAAATTTTATCAAATCAAACTGAAAGAAGCAAATCACAAATGTTTTGTTAAGTTTAGCTGTATAATCCATAAAATCAAAAGATTGGAATACTAAAAATAAATCAAATTATAAACTATATTTCAACTCTAACTAAGATATTTTTAGACATAATTTCTGTAGTATATATGGTAAAACTTGAGAACAGTGAATGATGCAAAAAAAGTTCAGCCAGCATGGCAGTAGTATTAAAATCGGGTCTCGAAATATATTTGCTATTATCATAGGTCGTACTGCTCGACTCACCACTGGATTCATCACTGTAGTAAAAGTAAAAATTTGGGCAAATTAAGATCCTGAATACATTCCATCATATTGCTTATGTCTCCTGTATTGGGATACATAATTGGATTCAATTGATCTACAGTTAAAAGGTTATCTTATTGTGTGAGACTTATATATAAAGGTAAGCTTGAGAAATAAGTGAGAAGATAACCTTGCTTTAGCAAGCCTCTTTCAAGAGAAATACCTAGCGGTAGATCTTAAAACATTAAATAAATAGCACGTTTTAACTGATGAAGGAGAAAGAGTAATAAGGACAAAATGTCTTATTCATACAAATTACAAAATGGGTTACTTCTAAAAAGAACCTAAACATTCAAATTTATAATCTTTAGTGAGATATTCTTCAAACATGGGGAGTTATAGACTTATAGACTTATAGTTTACCTTTTGTGTGTGTGTGTAAATGATTATTAGCAATCTAGCATAGCCAAGATATTTTTAGCGTCGGTGCCGAAATATCTTGAGCGTTTATATGTATCTGCACCGGTTCGTGGAAGAGCGTCGGTGGATCTGGCTTTAAAATCCCTCAAAAATAAGGTGAACTCATTAAATATTCGAGTTTTTGCTTGTATTTCCTATTTTAAGCAACCAACTAGATTTGGATCCGCACAACCGTGCGGATATTAATTTTCATGTTTATATATATTTTACATAATTAAAATATATTTTTAAAGTTACTTACATATTTAAATGTTTATATATAATTATTTTAAATATAACAGTTTGATAGTTTTCATGCTGTAAGTTAATTGATTATTTCAAATCATCACATATATTTGGTATTTTTTAATATATATATATATTTTAAAATTATTTTTTATTCAATTATTATGATCCTGACCCGTAATTCAAAGCGCTATATTTTCTTTATCAATATTTTCTTATATTTATTCATTTAAGATAATAACTATATATATATATATAAAGTTTAGATAAGTTTATTTTATACATGAATTATCTAATTTACTAATGTTAACCCATTCTACCAACATATTATATTTCTAGCATAAATTTTTAATGGTTGTGAATTTTATAAAAGATAACTTAGTATATATATATATAAATGTATAATAACATTAATTTCATTATTAATTACAAAATTAGTGAAAATATTTATATACAATTTTTAGTTTGTTAACCAATCCGGGTTTTTAGGAGTCGATGTTATATTAGGAATGATATATTATTAATCCATATTATTAGTAATAAATGAATGATAACTGATTTCTAGTGAGAGTCCATTTTAAAAAAAAAATCACACATGAATCAAGGTTGTGACTTATGTTTTAATATATAAGATGTGTCTATCAATTTTTAAAACATAATAAGTTTACTGTATATTTTTTTATTGAATATATTGTTTTAAACTTTCACATGTATTTGTACCTTCTTCTATATATATATTTTCGGCTTATTATTTCATTATTAAAATCGTAACTATATATATAAAGATTAGTAAAATATTATTTTATTGTCATATTCAAAAAAATTGCAACATTTTACAAATTTAAAAAGTTTTTTAAGAATTAAACTTTTCGCTTCATAGATTTATATTATCGAGATAATAATTAAATATTCAGTTTTTGTTTAATTTTTAAAATAAACTATATAGTTTAAAATTTGTTTTCATTGGTTTAAGTTAGTAAAGATTGATCATTGTTAGATAATATAATTTTTGTTATTTAAAAAAAAAATCTTTATAATTTTAAAAGTTAACATTGACAAATATTTAAATAATTAACATATGGATGTATAATATTACGACATTAAATTATATTTATTTAATTTATAATATCTACAAATCCAATGAATCATTTATTGGTTAAATCTAATTATTGATAGCCCAATAAAAATTTCTTGTAGGCCCAAAATTTAAATGATAAGATTAGAGATTAAATGTAACATGACTTTTTAGGAATACGTCTATTAGGTCCATTTTTAAAAAAATCACACATGAATCAAAGTTGTGACTTCTGTTTTTATATATAAGATAAGAATACCAAGGGACACATTACTACTACTTTTTTTGTGTGGTTCGTATCTAATGTCGTAGAAGTACCAAGGCCACGCATTATGAGTCTCCCTCCATAACTGGCATTCCAAAATAACTTTGGCATATTCGTGGTTCCGTGAGAATAACATCAAATCTCAACTACCACATTCACAAAAGTTTCTTTTAAACATGATTATACTCCACATTTACTACCCATACTATGTTTAAATGTTTTTTTTTGTAGTTAAATCTTTTTTTTTTTTTTTTTTTGTTTAACCAGGTGGTGGGTTCGGGCCTTCGGCCCTACTCCCTTCCCCTAGGCCCGGAGCCAGCCTGCGTCTGTACCGGTTAAGGTCCTGGACACTCCTCCTACGGTGGATCGAACCCAGGAGCGCAACAACACCAACGCCTGCGCTTAAACCAACTGGGCTGCCACATCCGTGGTAGTTGAAATGTCAAATTTTTGTTGGTTAGTGCAGTATGTTTTAAAAGTTTGAAACTAAGAAAACAGATATTTCTTAAAATACTGGATTTATAAGGTGGCAAAGAATAATTAATATACAACATCTGCCCCAAAAAAGAAAACTATACAACAATGAATGTGGGCTCTTTCAACACCAACAATATGCACACTCGAATACAGAAGAAATCTACATAATAGCAGTTACTCATTTGCTACATTAAACTGTCTTTTTTCTATGTCTAAGAGTTTAACTGGTGACCAAAAAATGAAACGAAATAATGCATTCTTTACTATTTTTATTTTTTTTTTATCATTTATAAGAAATATTTTTTTCTTTTCACTCTTTTTCATTCCTTTTATTCTAAGAGAATATAGAACAAATTTGTCTCTCATTAAAATTGATAAGGAATAATTTTTTTTATCATTCATATAATTTTATTTCTCTGCATTTTTTTCATATTCATTCCTAATGTTTCTAAAATGGTCACCAGTTAGACACTAATTAAATGAGAAGTAAATTGATAACACGATTAACTTAAAAAATAACTGAAACTTCTAATTACACAAGTTTTGTTTCTTCGAATGTTAGATTTATAGATAAACCAAAAATGGAGTTACATACAGAAAAATAAAAGCTATTACAAACCCAAAATCTCCAAAGGAGAGTAAAAACTAAAAGTGTTCCGAAAAAAAAAAGAGTAAAAACTAAAAAGAAAGAAACATGAAGAAAAGTACGACCAAAACCTTAACGAAAATAGAGCATGTTCACATGGCGACCCGATCAGTTGTAGGCTTGTAGCAGCCTTCAATGATATTGCTGAGGTGATGTACTTTTTACTGAAAGAAGTTGTATAATTACATAGTTAAAAAACCCCAAACTATTTGAACTAATTCTGACGTAAGTTGATCCTTTTTGCTTGTTATAAATTGTACCACTCAAACATTGATATATTTGACCAAAATCATTGTTAAATAACAACATTCTCCTGGTAGATAAATGGATTATTTCTTGTTAATTAGCACTAGCAAAGCGATGGAATTCTAAATTGATCTTCCACATTGTAATTTGTAAATGGCTATCTTTTCTTTAAAGTGGATCAACTGTCTCATACTTCGTATCACCAGAAGAATCATGAACAACAGCAAAAAAAACACTTTGGAGGGTCAATCATGTTACAGAAGTTTCCTCAGGTTTCATGAATCGGAAACACTTGCACAGCTTCAGAGTCTGATAAATAGACTTCAAAGCTTACCTGCTCAGTATTCTTATTGATTTGTTTCTGGTTCATCTCAAGCTGATCAAGAACTACACTTACTGTGCTCTAGGATGCTTGGTCACTTTCCTTGTAAACGCAAACTCTCCAAACTTATGCCCAACTTTCCCTTCAGTGATCTTACAACGCACATGAGTTTTGCCATTGTAGATTCTCACCGACGAATCAACATACTCTGGTAGAATTGTCGATCTCCTTGACCATATCTTCCTGTTCAGAGCTGCGTTTTTCTTCTTCATCAAGAACGCATCAACGAATGGATCTTTCCATACAGATCGGCTCACCATCTTATTGCCTCTCTTCTTATCTTCTATAGCTCCCTGATCCAAAGACAATGGCAAACTCGGCCATTCTTTTGCAACATTCACATGGATGTTAAACCCATTCAACTCCTAATTAATCACCCCAAGAACCAATAAACAATTTAATATGATGGATATATAGTTAGATTTGATGATTCTTTTGTAATTTAACCTGTCCATCCATAGCTGAAATAGCAGACTTGGCAGAATCCTCACTGATGAAGTTAACAAACCCATAACCTCTAGACCTCCCAGTGACTTTGTTAGTCATGACTTTTGCTGCAAACGCAAATACACACGACAAGTTTTTTTTGTTAAAAATACACAATACTTCAAATAAATTAAATCATACTCCTTCTGTTCCCGAAAAAAAAATTTTCCACAGTATTCACGCATATTAAGAATATAATAAATGTTTACAATTAAATTTATTATTTATGTTATTATACATTTTCCAATAAATATCAACCAATAGTATTTAACAAATTCAAATATTTTCAATTAATGTTTCTTAAAAGTATATAACTTTTAAACATTAAATACTAAAAGTACCTTAAATTTTTAGAAAATCTATCATTTTGGAACAAAAAATAAATTTAGAAAATCCTACTTTCGGGAACGGAGGTAACTAATACTCAGCAAACAACCACACATACTTGAGTGGTTTAAACATAAACTAGCGCAAACAAAAACACACTCTATTGTCCTAGCAAGATCCAGGTGTTTACCCTCTGTCACTCCGTTGAAGGTAGAGAAAGCATCCTTCAAGGAGTGATCGTCAGTGTAACAGCCCGATCCCCCGGCGTCCGACCGGGGTTATCGAAGGGGCGTTATGGACACGTGTCTACTCATTTAGACAACCCTACGTGTCCCGTTACTGGTCCCGAGAGACGAGCGCATAACCTTCTTTGAAATACCGTCACACCCACATCCATATACTTCTACTTACAGTCCTGCGCACAGGGAAAAATGGAAATGGAGGGGTGAGTAACAAGTTACTCAGTGAAGTGGTTTTAGTCCAGCCTGCCCGCATGACACTCTATACTACTCTATGCGGGAACTAGGACTGACTAGCCACTACAATCAGTTAATGCATTTTATCATTTCCTAACGTCATCTATGATTTTCCACATTCACTTCCATTCATTTCTAACAACCTAGTGATCAATCAATACAATGATCTCACTCATTGCCACACACGTCAAACCCTAGGCTTAACCGACTCATCATACCAGTCCGACTCGATCCTATGACACCTTTAACTCCCTGTT
>NC_027748.1:30036566-30037217 GCF_000695525.1 Brassica oleracea var. oleracea | reverse complement strand
AGAGAGCTCGACGGCTAGGGTTTTCGGCCTCTGGTAATTCTCTGCAGAGCTTCGCTTCAGATTTGTGATGAGGCAAAAAGGGAGGCTGCATCTCTTTTTATAGGAAAGGGGAAGGGAAACCCTAGGTTTTTGCTAAATGGGCCGTAGAGAAGCCCATATTCTTTGGGAAATTTTACGGGCCAGGAACCGGGCCGTTACAGTCAGTTCCGGGTGATAGGCCTAGTAACAATTTTCAAAACATTAAAACAGTTAAACGAAGACAATAACAAAGATTCACAACTATGTGAACAGAACGTTAGACTTACCACCAATGAAAAGCTTTGTGGACATGTACCGGAGTGAAGCAAGCATTGGAACATTTCTGTTTTGTAAAACCCCAAGTTTGGTGCAGAAAGACATTTGTTGGTAGATGTCTGGAAACGATTAAACCCCCCATTAGAACATGTCCACTAAATGCTTTTGAGCTCAAAGCAGTTTTCCAATATACCCACAAAACTTCTTCAACAATTTTGTCATGACCCAACCCGAGGCCCAAAATCATTTTATAAAGTCCAAGGTAATTTACTTTAAATACCCACCTTCTCCACCTTATTTTCTCAGAAACTTCAGAAAATAAAGAAGAGTTAGAGAGAGAGTGAACTAAGGAGAAGA
>NC_027748.1:30032765-30035017 GCF_000695525.1 Brassica oleracea var. oleracea | reverse complement strand
GGGTTCCGTCCCGGCTCCGACCCGGGATGGCGATTTTTGGAGACCTGGTTTTATTCGGTTTTGACGGTTTTAGACGATTTCAAAATATTTTTGGGGATTTGGGAATTTTGAAAATAAAAATAAATAGCACCTTTCCGTTTGATATCACTTCTCCTTAAATGTTGGTATCAAAAGTTCAGCGTAAGTTAACTTTTCGCTTTCCTTTCAGATACCGCCAAGGAGAAGAACCACCCGTACCCAGACCGCCAGAGCTGTTAGAGACGATGTAGATGAGCATGAGCAGCCCGCAGTTCCACCACCCGCGGCTCCACCAGTTGATCAGGATGCATTGAGACAGATGGTTCAGGATGCCGCTAGATAGGCCGCTCAGGAGGCACTTCAGCAGATTGCCCAGGAGGCAGCCAGGCAGGCCGCTCAGGAGGCTGGCCGAGTAGCTGCTCAAGAGGTTGCTCGTCAGATGGCTGCCGTTCAGCAGGGTCCTCAGGTTCAGGTGCAGCAGGGTCCACAGATTCGGGTTCAGCAAGTTCCACCCGTTCAGGATCAGCAGATTCCCGCTCAGCATGATCATCAGGATCCCGTTCAGCAAGTTCCCCTTCCTCAGGTTCCACTGCAGCAGGGTCCAGCTCAGCAGTTTGCTTATGGTGTTCAGGATCTACCGCCACCACCACCATGACCTCATGTTTACCCGGTTTATGATGAGAGGTTCTACAGGCTGACATGTCAGATGAGAAACATGGAGATGGAGCATTTTAGCGGGACAGTGGATGCTGTGGCTGCACACGATTGGAAGTTAGCCTTGCAGCGGAAACTGGAGATTATTGAGTGTCCACCAGAGTTGTCGCTCCGATTGACTATGCAGTACCTTCGTGGAGATGCTCTCATATGGTGGGAGGGAATACGATTGAGTCATTTTGGGCCAGAGAGACTTACCTTCGCTGATTTCATTCGAGAGTTCGATAGGAAATACTTTCCGAAGGAAGCTATGGATAGGAAGAAATGCGAGTTCGAGCATGTAAGCCAGGGAGAGATGTATATCAGGGAGTATGAGGTTGTGTTCAACCAACTTCGCAGATTTGCTGGAGTGGGCATTTCAGAAGAAGACTTGATCAGGAAGTTTTTGAGTGGGATGCGAGTGGAGATTCGTAACAGGTGTCGCGTAGTCACTTACCACCGGTTGGGAGATTTGGTGGAGAAAGCTGCCGAGCAGGACGCAGGCTTGGCGGAGGAGCATAAACTCGCCAAAGCAGTTCATGTTAAGTCTGGAAAAGCTCCAGAGTCTCAGAGGAGAGCAGGGGACCCGTCGGGATTACCGATATGTCCTCGTTGCCATCGCAGTCACAGTGGGCAGTGTATGAGGTGTCTTATTTGCGGTAAGATTGGACACATTGCGAAGTTTTGTCGGGTTAAGCCATTGGATACGCCACCAGTCAGACAGATTGCAGCACCAGCAGCACCAGCAGCGGCACAGGTCTGCTTTGGCTGTGGTCAGCCAGGTCACTTCATCAGAGATTGCCCGAGGAGGGGCAATGCGGCACTTCCACCACCACCGAAGCATCTAGCCATCGCTCCACGTGTGTTTGCGGTTGGAGATCCTCAGGGAGCTGAGCCGATAGCAGGTATGAGACTTTTCCATACTTGTTTGTGTTTGAGTATTTTGGTTCGTGGTTGTCATGTGTAGTTAGTAAAAATCTCGTGTAGGATCGGTTTTGGTTGGAGGAGAGTCAACTTATACCTTATTCGACACGGGTGCCTCTCATAGTTTTGTGAGTCTGCGCTTAGTCCAGTCTTGGTCTTTTTGGGGAGTCTTTGAACCGAAGGCTAAGCAGATCCAGACTGCCGGCACGGAGAAGTTGGGTGCAGTTGGCATTCATCACGATGTACCAGTTCTACTTGGAGGAGTCGAGTTGCTCGGAGATTTGACGGAGATGGAGATGAGCTCCTACGATGTTATACTTGGGATGGATTGGCTGTCGCGACATCGGGTAGTCTTGGATTGTCCGAAGGCAAGAGTTAATATCCCTAGAGAAGAAGGAAAGATCATTTGCGAGGGAATTCAGACACACCGGGAAATTCCTATCGTCTCCATGTTGCGTGCAGAAGAATTATTGGGAAGTGGAGCCGAGGGATTCTTGGCAACCATTTCGATGGTTAAGGAGGACGGTCAGTAGAAGCTGCATGATATACCAGTGGTCGCCGAGTACGAGGATGTTTTTGAGCCTTTAAAAGGGCCACCACCAGCTAGAGCAGACGTT
>NC_027748.1:30022116-30031847 GCF_000695525.1 Brassica oleracea var. oleracea | reverse complement strand
GACCCATGCGCCAGTTTTGGTACTCCCGAGGCCAGGGATACCATATGATGTTTACACTGATGCGTCAGGCACCGGATTGGGATGTGTACTGATGCAGGAGGGTCAGGTCATTGCCTATGCATCACGACAGTTGAGGCCTCATGAGGCCAATTATCCTACGCATGATTTGGAGTTGGCAGCAGTTGTATTTGCATTAAAGATCTGGAGGTCATACTTGTATGGAGAGAAGGTGAAGATTTTCACGGACCACCAGAGTCTGAAGTACATATTTACGCAGGCGGACTTGAATTTGAGGCAGCGTAGATGGATGGGGTTGTTAGCAGACTACAATTTGGAGATCACATATCACCCGGGAAAAGACAATCATGTGGCGGATGCCTTAAGTAGGCGCAGAGGCGATGTATCGAGAACCAAAGAGGTCCAGGAGCTTACTGGGACACTTGCTAGTCTCAGATTATGTGCAGAGTTACTGTAGAGGGAGAGTCAGTTGGCGCTGAGGCTGTAGAACGGGCATACTTACTATGGATGATACGCAAAGCTCAGGATGGTGATGAAGCTTTGCGCAAGCAGATCGAGATGGAGAGTATTGGTTTTCATACATCCACCTGCGGGATGTTCATGTATCGAAACAGGGTTTGTGTGCTCAATGATGAGTTGTTAAGAAAGGAGATATTACGGCAAGCACACCACTCGAGTTTCTCTATTCATCCAGGAAATACCAAGATGTATAGGGATCAGAAGCGATATTAACATTGGCCTGGCATGAAGAGAGATGTTGCGTCAATTGTATCGCAATGTCAGACGTGTCAGATGGTTAAGGCCGAGCATCAGGTTCCTAGCGGGTTATTGCAAAACCTGCAATTACCGGAGTGGAAATGGGACATGGTAACTATGGATTTTGTGACGGGTTTGCCTACTACATCAGGAGGGAAGAATGCCATATGGGTAGTCGTGGATAGACTTACGAAGTCAGCCCATTTTCTAGCGGTTAAGAAGACAGACAGAGCGGATCAGCTAGCACAGAATTACATCAGCGAGATTGTAAGATTGCATGGAGTTCCGGTCAGCATTGTATCGGATCGGGATACAAAGTTCACGTCTGAGTTTTGGAGAGCCTTCCAGAAGGCGCTTGGGACGAAAGTTCATATGAGTACGGCTTATCACCCGCAAACAGATGGTCAGTCAGAGAGGACTATTCAGACCTTGGAGGATATGCTCAGAGCTTGTGTTTTAGATTGGGAAGGTAGTTGGGTGAAGTATCTACCTCTAGCCGAGTTTGCCTACAACAACAGCTATCATTCGAGTATTGGGATGACACCATATGAGGCTCTATATGGGAGGCCTTGTCATCCACCACTTTTTTGGACGGAAGTGGGAGAGCGACGTGAGATAGAACCAGCCATGGTTCAAGAGACAGTCGAACAGGTTGAGATGCTCAAGATGCGGCTTAAGGAAGCCCATGACCGTCAGAAGAGTTACGCAGATAAACGGCGAAGAGATTTGGAGTTTCAAGTTGGCGACCTAGTATACCTGAAAATGAGGACATTTCAGGGAGGATCTAAGACTCGGAAGCTAAAGAAGCTTAAACCAAGATATATGAGACCATATCTTATATTGGAGCGGATTGGAGCAGTTGCTTACCGACTAGATTTATCAGGAGAGTTATCAGATTTCCATGACGTGTTTCATGTTTCCGTTTTGAGAAAAGTAGTGAAAGAACCAGAGCTCATTTTGCAGCAGCCACCTAGAGACCTTGGCAAAGGTTTACGTGGGTTGTGCCAGCCAGTAGAGATATTGGATCGCCAAGTGAAAGCAGATCATGGAATGATGGCCATGTTGGTCAAGGTTCGTTGGGAGAGAGACGGGATTCAGGAGGATCCCTGGGAGTCCGAGCCCCAAATGAGGATTGATTATCCAGAGCTGTTTCGGGGTGTCATCGGTAAGTTTGGTGACTCGAATTCGGGGTCGAATTCTTTATTAGTGGGGGAGAGTTGTCATGATCCAACCCGAGGCCCAAAATCATTTTATAAAGCCCAAGGTAATTTACTTTAAATACCCACATTCTCCACCTTATTTTCTCAGAAAGTTCAGAAAATAAAGAAGAGTTAGAGAGAGAGTGAACTAAGGAGAAGAAGTGTGATCATTTTGCAGTGAGTGGGTCGCCGGAGCTCGTCGCCGGAGCAACCGTATGCCGTGATCACGTTCAGCTCGTCACCCCCGATCAACACCCTAGGTAACCGCCGGAAACCGCATGCCTTAAGTTCAGTTTCGTTTCCGTTTAGTAAATCGCCCATAACTTCCTAACCATTGATCATCTCGTGCATACAAACCACCATCGTGTTCCTCTCGTCGAGATGAAGCCGTAGACACCAACCACGCCGCAATCGGAGCCCGGACGAAGCCGCTAGAGCCTCCCGAAGTTTCGCCTCTGCGCGGGCGTGAAACGCACGCGCCGTCGCCGTCCGCCGGAGCCACCGCGCATTCCGGCCACTCGCCGCCGTCTCCGACCAACGTTCGCCGGAGCCGCCGTGACCGGCCACCGTCTGTTCGCCGCCGAGAAGCTGCCGCCGCGTCGCCGCCTCGTCACCGTTGATTTTCCGGTAAGCCGCCGCCACCCTCCGCCGTCGCCGCTGGGACTAGTGCCGGCGACTCGCCAACTCGGCCGAGTCGACCCGGTGAGTCAACTCGGTGACTCGGTCAACCAGTGGTTTGACTGGTTTAAATTGATTTAGGGTTGGTTAAGTTAAACTGCCGGTTAAAATCAATTGGATTTCGGTTAGGATAAACCGGTTAGATAGATTAATTAATTAATTAATCAATTGATGGTTAAGGTAAACCGGATGGTCCAATTGGAATCGATTTCGGTTGAGTTAAACCGGTTGGTTTAAATCAATTCCAATCTGGTCAAGGGTTGACCGGCTTGGGTCAAAGTTGACCGGGTTGACATTTGACTAGCGTGTTGACTTTTCCGTAAACCTTGACTATACCCGTTTTAAACCGTTCGAAAGCCGTTATTACTTAGAATTTCGCCCTGATTTCAGATTTAGAGTCTATTCGAGCAGCTGGAGTTCATATATACCACATTTCCTTATTGCTAAGGTGAGGGTCTATTCTCGAACTCCTCTTACACGGCTTAGGACTTCGAATAAGTATAACTTATTTCTAATATGTTCCGTCTGCTTGAAATCGAGTCTGTCATTGCTTGTTTAGTTATTGGGTTCTTTGCTTAAACCAGAACTAGGTTGTTAGAGGATTCAACATTGATTGCTTCACTTAATGTAAATGCTTAGCTAGGATTGTTTTTGTGTGGAGACGAATACGGAGACGGACTTCTGTATGCCGGATTGTATGAGGTTATGGCCAACTATAGTCGACCGGTTGAGCTGTAGCCTGGAAGTATCGATAAATCGTCCACGGGCGGTGTCCGAGCACTATCTCGAGTTGTGTTATGTTTTTGGCCTGTTAGTGGGCGGCGAGAGCGCGCCTCGCTAGGATCATTGTTTGTTGCTTGGGTACTTTAGGTGCCGTGTTTGACATGTATTAGAATTAAATTATATTTATTCGGGGTGTTATTTCCGGGTCCATGGACTTCGGGGTAGCATCCCATACCTTATTGGGCGATTCCCCTATCGCTCACCCCTCACTCTTCCCCCTTTCAGGTGAGACCGACGAGCAGGAGTGATTATCGGACCGGTGCTATTGGGCTTTTTGGCTTTTATCGCTTTTACCGCTTTTATCTTTATCGGGACTTTAGGCCTTTGGACTTTTATCGTTTATGTTATTCCTATTTCAGACTTTCGGTTTATGTCGTATTTTATATGTCGGATGTTATCGATGTTGGGTTTTTAGGCCTTTTGGTATCGTATTGACTTTTATATTATGATATGAAGATTATTATTATTTCGGTATTTATTATTTTGTTATTTTTTTGCAATTATATTATTTTGAGAAAAACGGGTGTGACCATTTTCAACTAAAACCTCGAAAGATCCAGATACTCATTATATGTATCATCAATCGAAACAAGTTTGTTTGTAAATCGAAAGATAGATCAAATATTTGCAAACACAAATTCCTGGCCATCTGATTCCGACATTGGAATCTAAAGTTCTAATAAGACAACACATGAGCTACTTGACGAGACAATGACGGTTATATAGAAACGAAGAAGATACCAAAACCTGGAGAGCGATGGCTGAGCACGTCCTTGTCGTCGATTTTGCTGATGGTTTGACCGTAGTCGCAGAGAACAAGAACAAGAACAAGAACAAACTCGTTAGGGCTTGTGGCGATTTTAACCAAACCGGTTCAACCAGCAGATCTGTGTCCCCCGTTTTTAATTGGTTTCCCGGTTTATTTTAGACGATCACCGAACGACGTCACATTGAAAAATGCGCCCAACTCTTTAATCATATACTCTATTTGGGCTCTTCGCTTACAAGTGAATGTTTTAAGTACGGTTGCAAAATTGTAGACCGGGTCAGAAATGAATTTTTAATTTAGGCCATATTAGTTTTCTTTGTATATTTGGTTGCAACATGTAGATGAAGCATCTGAACATAACATTTGGATGTTACATCTAAATATGTTCCTTTTTTTTGTTTGTATTTGTATCTTTTTTTTGAAACACTGTTTGTATTTGTATCTAGATACATCATCTAAATGCTAAATTGTTTGTTTTCTAATTTTATAATATCATTTTAATATTATTGGATAAAAATAATACAATGACATGATTTACATAATTACAATTAATTATTGTATTTGAATTAATATATCTAAAGAATCTAAACTATATTACAAAATAATTCTTATATTTTAATAAATTTTGAAAATTTTGATTTTTAAGGTTTTGGAGGGAAATCCAATTTAACTGTTTTGACAATTACGAACTAGGCGAAAAATGTGATTTTGTGATTTTGCCAAAAGACAAACCGTCATAACGATTGGTCTTGATTTCGTATAAAATCGTAAGTGGGCTCTTAGCCGCGTTATGGGCCTTTTTGGGCCGTTTTCCAACTTAGGCGTTTTTACGATTTTATAAAAAGAGCGCTTTCGAAACGACGACGATTCTGAAGAACATTCAAATTCCTCGTATAGCGTAGGCAATTCGAAGTGTTCAACTAACCGTTGTCGTTTTATACGATCAATCTGAATGTTATTCGAGAGAACGAGTTCTTGCGGTTTTTAAATCGTGAAATTCCAACGGTGACTCCGATTGAATTGAAACAAGAGCAGGTTCGATCTAATCCCGAAGGGGGGAGCTACGAGGACGGGACAAAGGCATGCTGGAGACCAGTGTGCTGGGTTTAGGGCAAGACCTAGGTCTAATCACAGCTTTAGGGGGTGCGATGACTACTTCGACTTACGTTTCCCGTATCATTTTCGACCTGATTTTGTCCCGCTTTAAAGTCCGCGATATGTTCTCGGCTTACGTGACTTGTATGGTAGGAATCGAGCATCCCTTCGAGGGCAATTTTTACGTCTCCCGAAAGTGCTGACCAAAATTTCAGATTTTTATATAGCGCTTTTACCCTTGTGTTGGGTGTACGAGAGCTATCTCTACGAGATGGCTTAGTCTACGAGATGGCTTAGTCTGTTTAGGACGTTAAGAGTTTGTTGTGATCAGCAACAAACTTATCGGTAGATATTACCGTTTTTGAGTCTTCGCAAAGAATACGTGTTTGAGAAGATGTTAGTATGTATGACTGTTTGGTCTTCCAAGAAGGTGTCTTTATCGAGGAATGTAATTTTGTCGAAAAATGGTTCTTCAGGCGCTTGCGACGTCTCGCAATGCTGAAGATTGATTTTTCTTTCATATGTCGTGTTTCGTGCTTGAAATGTTCGTGGGTTCGAAGATGTTTCACGATATTGCAAGGGTTTACTCTTAACCCTGCGTTTGAGAAACATTTTGGTTTGTCTACGGATGTTCGCAGCCAAAATTGTCGTTGCTGTTTGGATGCTAATAGTTTGATTTGCGATCGAGGAATTAGGACCGAGGGGTCGCGTAAATTTGTACATGGGAAGAAGCGTTTTCCTTCATAGTACTTTGTGAAGTGTTGGCCATTCGAGATCTATTTTGTGCATTTTTGCGGATATTTCGTATAGCTCTAGGAGCTTTGTTACGAATTTTTCCTTACATGCCGCGTGTTATGGGTAAAACGTAGCGGGATTGTGGAACATATCGAACTTGGTCGATTGTCGACAAGTTTAGATTTTCCGTTAACCGTTTGCTTGTTTGGACATAGTTTAGTTACAAAAAATTTATCATATGATTTCCGACTATGGGTTATACGATAATTGTTCTCTTAATATTTACATGACGTTTTTAGACAAATCGCAGATTGTCATTTAGCCGTTAAGTGATGGAGCAATGGTTGCTCAAATAATTTGGCTTGGCGTGAAGGATGTATTCACTCAGATAGCCAAGGACGTTGTAGGTCAAGGATTAAACCATGGTACTTTCGTGTTACCATTAAGGCCATGTTAGTTTACTATTGTCCTTAAAGGGGATGTCGAATTCTGGTTCAAGCTTTTACTGGAAGGCGTAATTGACTGAGGGCCAAAGAGCGCATGTCAAGATTGATAAGCCAAGTTTGACGGGGTTATCCGTGATAAGATGGTCGATAGTCGTAGAAAACGATTCTCCGTTTTAGGTTTCAGTTATACGATGAATGTTTCGTATAATGTTACCTATAGTCTTTTTAAAATTGATTCGTTTTTGTCTGAGGAAAACATAGCTTAAGAGTTTTGATACAGAACCAGTGTGGAGTCAGTTGCGGGACGATTGCCTGCTCGGATGTGACCGAGGGTTACGAAAGGCAGAAGCCCGCGAGCCGCAGGGCTAAAATTGAGATCTATTAGATCGTAATGCGAAGAGATCTCTCTTTAGATTGATCATCCAAAGTTAGATCTTACAGCTTTGTATTTGCTATACGAAAAACACTTCTTCGTAAAACGTGTTATGTTTACTTTTGAAAGTTTCTTCGTATGACTTGATCTGATTGTACAAAGGATTTTTCGCGTAAGTATTGGGCGACCGGTTTTACGAAGGTTGTAAATCGGTGATATGTATACATATGTCAAAGTTGCGTTGTTTGTGCGGGTTTTACTAGAAACGTTTCTGCTTTGATTTCGATCTTTGGTGAAAGTTGCTTGGAGTTACTCATGGAGTGTTACGAAGTTTATTTTGCCACAATCTAGTCGCATAACGTTTTTCATAGGCTTTTGAGAGGATTCTCATGAAACATTAGTTTCTGGACCGAATTGGTCAACCAGCGGTAGATCTAGCCAACGATGGGGAAGAAAGTGTTCCCTTTAATGTGCTCGCTCCTACTTTTATTCTCGAGTTTTCTTCGTCGCAAATGTTTTCGATGCTTTTCCGTGACCCACTTGGTTCAATGGAAACTGAAAGAAATGATTTGATGCTTGAAGATTTCTCTTAAATTTTTTTATACGAAACTGGTTTTATATAGCCGAAAAGGGCTTCAAGACTTCGGCTAATCGTCGAGTTTCAGTTTGTCATTGGTACAGGTTTTTCTATACGCATGATTGCGACGAGAAATGTTGTATAGTCTTTGAGATTATGTTAATGATCGTCTGGATATGTTGCTAGGGTTTAGACGAATTTTAGATTGTCGTTTCCTTTTGGGACGATTTAAGTGAGGCATCGTATTGCCTAAATGTGTTTCTGCCTATTGCTACGAGAGTTTGCTTTGTCAAAAGCGTTTTCTCGATGCCGAGGCAAAAAGTTTTTGAAGTTTGGGAGTATACGAGAATAGTATACGTATCTACTCCCCCTTTTTTATTTACGAAAGAGAACGGTGAAACGATACTTCGAAGGGTTGTGTACGTTTCTTCTTCTTGTGTATGTTTCTTCTTCTAAGGATTGGAATGATCGACAATCCGGGTCGATTTAAAGACGATGCTGGGACTGTGATTTGGTTGTTGTCAGGTTGACGACTTGGAATATGTCGGTTTTAAGAAAATCACTAGAAACAAATTGGTTATAAGACGACGTTCGTGTCTCTAGTTCTTTCTTTCTTTAGAAAGTGAGCTGAATATGCGTGGCGATCTTGTCTCGATTTTCAGAGAGTTTAGATCGGTTTGCAAGATCTGGCTGAACAGTTATGTAACGATATATCAAGACATGAAAAATCGCCTAAGACTTAGTTCGCTAGACTATCCACTTAGGTTTTAAGTTCCCTAAAGTTCTATGGCAGTCTCAAAAGCATTTTTATTTCTTCGTAATTTCCAACGAAAATTCCAAGTCTGATTTCAAAAATTTCAAGTCGGACATACCTTAGTTCTCTCGAAGATTTGGGTTTACCTCTTCTCTATTTTACTTGCTCATTTCCCTTCCTCTTCTCGTGTCTGTACGCCCTTTTCGATATTGGTGTTTATCTTTTGAAACTTGACAAATATCTTCTCCTTTGATACAACATCAATTTTATAAAAAGGTTCAAATTACTCGAATAGTTGAGGCGGCTAAGGTGTTAAGTTAACCGTTGTTGTTTTATATGATCAATTTGAATTCATACGAAAAAACAAGTCTTTGTAGTTTTTGTCGTAAAGTTCCAATGGTAACTCCAATCGAGACGAAACAAAAGAAGTTTTGATCGAGATTCGAAGGAGAACGCAAAGATGGAGGTAAGGGTGAGTAGGATGCTCAAGTGGGTGAGTAGGATTCCCAAGAGAGCGAGTAGGAGCAATCCAAGGAGTTTAGGCGAGTCTTACTTGTTTTCGTCGTAAAATCTCAATGGAAACTTGATATCTTGCATATTTACATTGTTTTATCCATTCATCCATGAGAATTTTCATCATATAGATTAGGATTTAGCCATGTCTAGGTTTCATTTTGCATCATTGTCCTTATTAGGTGTTGGAGTGTGCCATGGAGTGATTTGAGATGTTTGGGAGCATTGTGATCCAAAAGGAGGTGAAAGATGAGCATGGATGGAGCCTTTAGAGAAATCTCCTGTTGCTAAGATTTTGTATAGACACAGAAAATTGAGTTAGCTTTCTAATGGAAGTGGTTTCAAGTCATTTGGAGATGTAATGAAGGAGTTATGATCAATTTACTAGAGGCATATCCATCCTGGTCGAGCATCGCAGAGTGACCTCTCAGAGCGACCTACCGAGGTCGCTCCCAGCCAGAGCGACTAGCTCAAGTCACTCCCAGCCAGAGCGACCAGCTCAAGTCACTCGCGTTTTGACGGGTCGAGACACAAAGAAACGCGTCGGGAGTGACCTCCTGGAGCGACTATGCTAGGTCACTCCGCGTGTTTTGCTTGGACGATTTTTATGTTATTTCAGGGGCCTTTTGGTCATTTGTTTTGATGTTTTTACACTTTCTAAACCTAAGTTAAGTACTTTTTTGTAAGATTGGAGGCTGATAATCTCTTTTCTAGAGAAGAACTAGTAAAAAACCTCTTTTGATTCAGATTTCATTGCTTTCATCTTGTGTTCTTGTTGATTTCTTATCTATTTCTCTACATGGTTAATCTGAAATCCAATATGGGTTTAAGAGGAATCATGGAGATTAGTGAGTAATCACCTTTTGAATTCATGGGTTAGGGAGATTAAGGGTGATTAGGTTAGTTCTAGGATGTTTTAGTGTAGATCATTCTTGTTCCTTGCTAGTAGAGTATTCCTAATGCATCTTCTGAGTTGGCCACTCAAAAGTTGATCAATAGGCATTTCCCACCCGAAAGGTGTTTGATGAAATGCCT
>NC_027748.1:29991028-30017442 GCF_000695525.1 Brassica oleracea var. oleracea | reverse complement strand
TATCATTCTGTTATTGCTTTCTAGTATTAGTAGTAGTTTAAAACCCATCTAAATCATTGGTTGCACTTAGATTAAGTGAGTACTTGCATTCTCGGTGCTTTGATATCCCTCAGAACTTGTTCGACAATCTTTTATACTACAACATTTGTCTTATGAGCCTTGAAAACTCTTAATATCAAAACTCTGATTGAGACGAAACGAAAAATGTTTTGATCGGGATTCAAAAAAGAACGCAAAGGAGGAGCCTTTGGGGGCTGGTCCAACTCGCCATGAGGCGAGTTGGAGGGAGTAAATCCAACTTGTTTTTATCGTAAAATCTCAACGGAAACTCTGATTGAGATAAAATGAAAAGCATTTCGATCGGAATTCAAAAGACAACGCAAAGGAGAATCCCTTGGGGGCTTGTCCAACAGCCCAACTCTCCAAACAGGAGAGTTAGACGACTCGTTCGATCCAACTCGCCCGTTGGACGGTGCATTCGGTCCAACTCGCCGAACAGGCGAGTTGGATGGTTCGTTCGGTCCAACTTGAGTTTTGATGGTACGTTGATGCGGTCGTTTCGTAAATGCTGTCAATTTTATTCTACGAAATTCATATCGTAACATATTGACTTGTTTCACTTTGCGAACGATGTTCCATAAAACATTGTCGAGTTAAATTTTTTGAAAGTTGTTTCAGAAAATGTTGTCGAGATTTAATTTTATGAAAGTTGGTTTTACGAAAGCTGTTTCATAAAATGTTGTTAAGCTTAATTTTACGAAAGTTATTTTGAAAAAGTACAACCGTGGGGGATTGTGTAACCGATTTTTTGTGCTTCCTTTTTCCGCGAGTAATCTAGGGTTTTTTCGAAAGATATTCGTAAGAAGTATAGCGGTGAGTTGTGTACATGATTTGATGTGCTCCATTTTTCCTCGATTAACCTAGGGTTTTTCTGCGGTTTTGGGGAGAGAAAGTTTTAATTTTCTGAAAAGTTTTCGGAAAACTTCTTTCGGTAAAACCCTTACGCGCTGAGACTTCTTTAGCTCGGTAATGAGCCAAATAATATGGGGTTTGATAAAATTTATCGTTTCCCTTTATGTTTAGAGAGAGAAATCGCGAGCTCGTTTTGTTGCTCTTCATGTGGCGAAAAGTCGCGATTAGGTTTTCAATTTTCTCAAGAATTGTGGCGTTTGCGTAGGGGTTGGCCATTGGCGCAGTGGCTGCTGGAGTTGTTTTACCAGCATTGTTGTGAACTGCGATTTTGTCTTTCGTATTTCCAGACATCGTTTTGATCAAGTGTTTTGCGGCTATGAGTTAGAGTAATCCGTAACCCCCCTCCTTCTGGCGCCAAACTATGAGAACCAAAATTCGCACCATCGATTTCCATAATCGGAGGAAAGTCAAGAAACCTTAACTTTCCCTGAGGTCACAGATTCTCTGCGAGAGCTAACGACAAGTGACCAAACAAATGCGGAAAATACGAAAAGATAACAAAACGAACTCATTGAAAAAGGTAGATCTTATTTCGAATCCGCGCAAGAGCGTTGCGATCATTACAAGAGATTATAAAAGTTTCGGCCGCAAGACCTGTCATCGAATTACTTAGTTCTAGCAACCTAAAACCTTAAACCTAGTTGAGTCGCATCTCGATAACATAAGACGAAAAAGGTTTTGATAGGTTTTCAGACTGAACCTTATGAAAGACTGCCTACGTACCCCTTTCGAGGATCAAAACCTTTTGTAGTTCGATTGAAAGAGTAGAACAAGAGATCGAACTGCCTTTTTGAGTTCGTCTAGTAATCGAGTGCCAGTCATAGAAACAAAATATGTCGAGAATAATGCCTAAAGTTTCTAAGTGCATAGAGTTCTAAGAGTAAAAAGAATTGCCCCTTTCTGCATCTTCGACCTCGACATCCTTACATAGTCCTCTAGAGGCGGTTTGCTCTTTCCCTTTCTGCCCTCAGTCGAGTTTATCACTTCGCGGAAATATTCTTTTTTTTCTTTGATCTTTGTATTTATCCTCCGAACCTTCACATTTATCCTCCGAACTTGACATTTATCTTCTCCAGCATAACAAAAGACAAACCGTCATAACGATTGGGCTTGATTTCATATAAAATCGTAAGTAGGCTCTTAGTCGCGTTCTGGGCCCTTTCGGGCCATTTTCTTACTTATGCGTTTTTACGATTTTATAAAAAAAAAGGCTTTCGAAACGACGTTGATTCCGAAGAATATTCAAATTCCTCGTATAGCGTAGGAATTTGAGGTGTTCAGCTAACCGTTGCCGTTTTATACGATCAATCCGAATGTTATTCGAGAGAACGAGTTCTTGCTGTTTTTAAATCGTAAAGTTCCAACGGTGACTCCGATTGAGATGAAACAAGGGCAGGTTCGATCTTCCGTGGGGAAGATGCACGAGGGACTTCCTTCTCCTGAACACTCATTGCAGCTTCCAGAGCTCGCTTTTAGACTTTCGGTTCCAGGCAGTCCTTGAGATCGTGGTCAAGCTTGAGGCACTTGTGACAGTGCTTTTCTAATTTTTCATAGAGGAGGCTGACGTTGACGAAGTCTCCATTTGGTATTCAACATTTTATTTCATGATTAGTGGAAGCCTTCTATTGATGTGAACTCGCATACGTGTTGCGAGATAAGTGATTTCAACCTTTTCAAATAAATGCATATCCTCTCCAATACACTTAACGTGTTCTCTAGCCATAGATGAACAAGGAGGCCCTGGACCTTGATCCAAAATGGTATGAGACTATGAGCGAAGGGAAATCTGGAGAGGATGTTGGCTCCCAGCACTGTAGGATAATCATCCATTTAGCAAAGTGAAACAGTCGCTTCTCAAGCACTGTTAAAAAGATCAGAGTCTCTCTCAAACTGGAACTAAAAAATTCCATGGCCAAGGTCAGACCGAACTGGTCCGCCCTCGGTTTTCCAGTGGTCAGTGAAGAAAGAAATCAGATGGTCCATTTTCTAAACTTGTTTGTTGGTCACCTTTCATATAAGGGTCAGCGAATGTTTTCGGAGCAGCCCCGAGTTGTCAGAATTGTCGACTCTTACTCTAGCAGTACGAGGAGGCGGTTTGGTCAAGAGACATCTTTTTTCCCTTTTCAGCAGCATAAAAGCTTCTATTTTTCATGTTGTTCTGCAAAGTGTGTTTAATCAGTGATACTTGAAGAAGACGCCAGTCTCCACCAGCTAAGCGAGATTTACGGTAGATCTCTGCAAGAGGCTCTAGGAACCGACTTGGATATGGGAAAATTGTTCAAAAAACAGCGGAATCCTGAGGAAAAGCTTTGAGAGTGGTGGATACATTGCTTCAAGGAGAGGAGACAATCCCTCTGACCCGAGTCGGGGGGGCGTGAATCCGGCCGTTTTGAACTCAAGCAACGGAGATGCAAGCAAGTTCAGCGAAGTAACAAGCAAGTAATGTTCAAAATTAGAATAATTTGAAAAGAAACAGCATAAATGCAGAGGTTTTGTCCCCAAATTGTAAAAGAACTGGTGGGTGAAAAGTATGAGAGAGAAAAAAAGTTAAAGGTTAAAGGTTAAGAATCTTTCTAGGAGATCGTGGCTGGGAAAGAATCAGTTCTTCTTTGTTTACTTTTTCGCACCAGATCAGATAGTTCAGATGGTAAAAATTGGTTTGTATGATTATATGGTGTCAGGTTTGAACCACATGTGCTGCACTAATTTGTTTAAATTTTTTGAAAAGAGTTGTTGTAGGGCCAAAAAAAAATTTAGTTGCTTCTAGGCCTGTAAATTTTAGGCCCAGCCCTTACCTGAGGTCGCTAGCACGATATGCCAAGTTGAATGTCTTTATAGAGCTAGTCCTAATGTCAAAAGTAACCGCTGAGAAGGCTCTCGATCTTGTTAAACTGATAATACATGCATGGAGAGAGAAGTCTTGCCACAGGAGATGCAAGAATATTATTAGTTATATTATTTTATTAGTGGATACATGTTTTATTTTTCATTTGGGAAACTCTTAGGCAATAATGTAACATTGTCAGAGTTTAGGGAACTTAAGAACAAATCTCATTAGATCAGCCTAACAGCTTGGCTTTGTGATGGTCTTTACAAAAAAAAATGCTTAGGATTGGTTGGGTCTCACACCTTACCTATAATCTGTGTAAACAACAAAAAGATAATTAAAAAGTGGGCTATTTTTAATATATGATGAGCTCACTGCTCACTCACATATCAGTGTAGGAATTAAAAAACACAAGATAAATGATATTATCGTATTGGATAGAAAAGTGAAAATAAATATAGTTACGATTAAGATTTTGAGCTTTTAAAATGAGAATCAGCTTTTCTCCAAATTTCTATAAAGGTGGATGATTTTGCATAAAAGTAGAGTGGAATTTTAGTTGGAACAATGTGATGCTTCATCATAGTCATTACATTGATAAATCGCATTTTCATAATTAATGAGGAGCCATTGTTTGCCTTGGCACATACATGGGCAAGATCCACGTCCCATATTGCAAATTTTTTTTTTTTTTTTTTGTCAACTTTCTTTTTTCCGTTAGAGAAGCCCAATGGACATGAATACAAACAGATCCAACAAATTGCATTTTTAATTAAGCCTAAAAGAAACCCAACAACAAAAGATTAGGTTTAGTGCATGAACGACACGTTGCTTGTCGTCGTGGCTTCTTCTCTGCAAAACCGAAGAAAGAGAAAGCGGTGCCGGAACCTTTGCCGGAAAACTCATCGATCTCTGCCTACAGTTCAGTTGAAATCTGCTTGCACGCTCTTCAATACCCTCAATCGCCGCTGATCAAAAGGTTTTCATCTCAAATCGCCAGAAGTTAACTTCAGAGAAACGCTTCAGAGAAACAAGAACATGACTTTGTCGGAACACCACCGATGAAGCAGCTCCAACTCTTCTACGTTCTGCACCCGATTCCCAAAGCAAAATCTAAATCTCAAACCTTAACTATCATGGATACTTCGTCTTAACACAGAATCGAAGATTGATACCACTTCAAAATCAAGGCCTAAGCGTTTCTAACCAAGAGAGAATTCAATCTCAAGATCAAGCGGTATAACCATAGCGATCAGAAGGTGGAGAGCTTTAACTATTGAATCCGATATTAATCGGATACTTTATTAAATCAACTAAAAAACAGATATAATGAAACATCTTGAAGATCTGCTCTGTTTTTCAATTGAACACAACAAAATCACCGAGTGAATACAAAATTTGTCAAGATGAAGAAGAGATTCGCCTAGCGAAGAGAAAAAGTCGATCACTTGGATCGAAGTATTTTACATAAACAAAAACAAGAGTCTCATATCCTTCTCCGTGAAAGATGATAGTGAGAGAACGGAGAAGAGGAGAGAGAACTCTCACGTGTTTTTCGATATTTTCGATGTAGATGTCCTGATTCAATTATGTTTCCTTTGGCTACAAATATTAAACGATAGGCAAAATTTTCTTAATATTTCTTTCATAATATATATATATATATATATATATATTTTTTTTTTTTTTTTTGATAAACCCTATCGGTTGATCTGGTCGGTCCCGGGAAGAACGCACTTAGTGCTACAGAGTGGACTAGCCCGAAAGCGTACCACACTGTTTGACCCGAGTTTGAAATACATTCCGACTAATGGCAGGGAGTATATATATATATATTATTTTCATGAACATGCCTAAGCCAGACATATCAAATCAGTCTATCCCAGTCGAATTCTCATTTTTCTCAAAAACAAGTCCTAAAAATAGCATGTCGATCTGTATCGTACTGAACATATAATTGGATTCAGAACTTCCAATGCATGATACGTTTTATTATATTTTCTTATACTAAAGTATAGAATAGTGATCATGTGACAAAGAAAACAAAGTATTGGAATAGTCCATACGTAACAAAGTATTGGAATAGTCCATATGTCATTTTCTCATCATAATTTATAGTCTGCCGACATATAACAAAAATAAATGATCGGTGTGAAGTATGCATATAAACAAGGACTTATTTGTGAAATACCCAAAAAATAAAAAAAAATTAGTTTTGTAATTAAAGAGTAGAGAGAGATATGAAGAGAAAAAAGGAAAAATGTTGGATTTTTGGTTAGTTAATGAATTATAGTTTTATTTTGGGTCATTTGGCCTAATTTTTCCATAAACAAGGACGACAATAAAACTAATTAAGACCCCAAAATTTCTAAAAAGAAAAAGGAAGTGATGTGCTTCTCTATGACAACTGACAAATCATGTGACAACAACCGCCTATTAGTCAGAGTAATTGGCGTTACATTTTCTCTGTAAGAATTAGATTTATTGCATCCACCATCTTATCTAGTTGTAGTTTTTCATATATGCAGCTGCAGTTAATTAACTTGATACTCAGAATTAATGTACATCTCCAACATTTCTACTTACATACAAAAGTTATCTATTGTTCATTGTTCAATGTTCTAACCATATATCATCTTGTCTCCGGTATCTGAAATAAATAACTGCTTTTTTTGTCAAACTGAAATAAATAACTGCTAGAATATAGAAGAAATACAAATTTAAGACTTAGATTATTCTGATGGAATTGAAAGTCCTTTTTCTTATTTTAATAATTTTAGTATAAAATTTAAAAATATTGACATCATAGGTTATGTGTTTATAATTTCACTATAAGACACTTCTCGCTACCAAGACATTTTTTTCTCTTCTTTCCTCTTTTTTTAACATTCTTTTCATTTTTCCTCTACGTTCAAAAACCCTTTCTACCCTTCTTCTATTATTTATAATTATAAATTATTATGTGGCCACAAATCACTTTTTTTTTCTTTCCTTATCTCTTAAAATACAATCAATTCCTTCTTATGTTTTTTTTCTTCGAACTCCTTTTTATTTCTTTCATTTTTCTTTAAAACTAAATCAGTTGAGAACAAAGATGATGACGATGAGATTCAAGTTTTGTGGTCCTTAGTCGGCCTCCAGTATAGCCGGTAGAAGACGAAGATGAAGAAAGAGATGAGGCAAAGACGACGTCGGCGAAGACGGCAACATCGTTGAGGACAGAAAGTTCGATGAACTCTGTTTGTGCTCGAGTATCCAAACTCTTTCAATCATCATCTATCGCAAAACAACGCCGGAGCAGGCAACCTTGTCCTCGTTCAGACCAAAATAGAGCCTCTTCCATTACAAAATCAGTTTTTTCAAAAAAAAATTATCGAGAAAGCTTGCCTTAAAACATTTTCTTAGTTGTTTGATCTATTTTTTTTCTTTTTTATATCTTATTCTTTCCTTTGTACATGTAGATATATATGTGTCAATCAATGTTAAAAAAAAACTTTGTTGTGAATGATTTGTTGTAATGTTTTCCAGGTGACTCATCAAAATGTAGTAGAATGAGTGTATACTAGCAGAGAGAGCTTGTTCATGAACTGTCATATAAACCATAACTATCTTTTTGGATTGTGCATTCAGCATTTCTCATCTCTTATGTGTTCAACGATTTTTTTCTTTTGTTTCATGTTTTGAGATGTAATGAGCTTCATAATGTTGTCTACATTTCCTTGCAATCTTTTTAAACTTTAAAAACATGCCCACTTCATATAATATACATAGGTACACTGACTTCACATGTACATGTGTACACTGACTTCACATATTCATGTGTACACCTACTTAAATGATGGACATGTGTACGACCATACACATCAAAGTCGCTTTTTTTTAAACCAATATTTTTTTTACAAACAAAACATTAATGAATACTAAACTCACATGCAAGAAATGAAAGAATCTGAATACTGAACAATTCAATAAAACCTTATAAAGACAACGTAACCAACGCTTATGGTATCAAAATCTAAACAAAGCCACATTCACAAACACATGAACCCTTTCAGCCATGTAAATCATGCATCTTCGTTCTAACCCATACAAAGGCAATTTTCAAGCAATGTATTTGTACACATGTACACCAACATTATGTACACGTCTATATGGTTACCCAATATGCTCGTGTACACAAATATGCGGTACACGGACAACACAAATGAAATACAAATTTTTTGGTCTTCTTCTCTCGGCGGCGGAGCTAGCTATATTGAGTTCATTCGCCACTGTCTCTTAGCCTTAATTTGTATCTATAGTTCGAGTCGTTTTCTGGTATTATCTTCATGGTGGGTCTTGTGGAGGTGGAGATGAATAAAGTTGAGTTCCAGTCCCAGATCAGTTCCTCCTCCCAAAGAATGGCACACCTGAAATTTTATCTAAGCACAAAACTCCAAAAAAAAATAACACCGTAAAACAGTTAAATAAAAGCATAATCAGCACTTGAATTGAACAGTGATAACTATGGGGATGCAGTTTCAGACTGTAATGATGAGACTGATGAGGACTCAAGCTTGTCTAGTTACATCTGCAACTTTTACGAATTTTACGCCTCCGTCGGAGCTATATCGCTTTCGTTCACCACCGCACCATTCGTTTTATTATTACGATTATATATAAGTTGAGAGATAAAAGTAACTTTTTGTTTGTGTGGTTTACTTTAATACAATAAAACTAAAAAATAAAGCATTTTTAATTTTCAATATACTAAATTTATGCGACAAAAAGAAAAGAAAAAAACAAAAAAATTGGTTTGGTTGGGGGGTAATGGTGTCTTTTACCACAAAGAAACTACTTTGATAGTAGAAAGTGTATTATGTTCGTAAATAAAACTCATAAAGTGTCCTAGAGTGTAAAACACTCTAAAATTTAGAACCATGGCATACGATTTGATCTTTCACATCGAGCAACACGACAATACCCATCAACATATGACACATTATGCATATACATGATTGAATGAAGATAGTAGTTACAAACATTTTCATGCAACAATAATTGAGGAGATGATGGGACCAAAAAAAAAAACTAAAATAAGATAAAAGTATCTTCTCAACTAAGGAGAAAGAAACCTTTGCCGACAAAATGAGAGGATGAGAGATTTGTGAAGTGAAGAAGGAAGTGGTGTAGTGCGAGTTGTCAATGGTCTTTTCAACTTGCAAAAAGCCAAGTACAAAGATAATTAATTGCTGTCAACAAAACCATTGTCCCTTCGTAGTTACTGAATTGGGAATTGTGCTTTTAGATAAGGTAAATATCTCCCACCTTTTCCGCTACTTTCGAGTTTTTTTTCAACTACTTTCGAGTTATTATTACGGAAATGGAGTGAGATAACACCCAAAAAAGAACCATAATTCACTATCTAACCAAAATCTTACTCTCTCTCTTCTTTTCTCTTTCTATCTCTCTCTACATTTTCTCTACAAAACTAATTTCCCTTTTCTTCTTAGCTATTTCACAAATAAGCCATATTATTAACGTACAAGAACCCACTTGTTTTCCTACTAATTTTCGTCAGAGATACTAACCCACTCAATATGTATTTAACTCTTACCAAATTTAATTTCTTACGGTTGTTTGATATAAAGGTAATTTATAAAACAAAACTTAAAAATATGTTAGATTTGAGGATTGTTTTAAACTATATACATTATTACCATTTGGTCCACCCCAATCATTATTGGCAAATGCCATCTTAACGTTTTTACAAAAGAATTTTTTTTTTTTTTTGGCAAATGCCATATGGGCATATTCGTATATGATAAAAGTGTGCTAAATAGTTTAAGCTCCATCGTTTTTTTGTCAACGTTTAAGCTCCATCTAAACTCTGAAGTCTAATTTTCGTCTCAAAACATTTAAATTAGAATAAGAACGTCCATAATACCTTGAAAACACAATTTGAGAAAATGAAAATTGCTCAAATCACAATTGACACATGCAGTTTCGATTTAGAAGCCAAACAAGAAAAAGGTTTATTTATTAAAATTATTGTTTCATTTGATGAGTTTATCATTGATATACTGAGACTTATAAACTGAAATCTGCATCGAGAATACTCTCCCATGCACGAAGGTCGGGGAGTTGACTTCTACGAAGAGGGATCAGGGTTCTAAGAAAATGACAACTCTCTAACCTTCCGGTTTTAGAAAGTTTTTTCAAATTTCCTGGCTCTTGTACCTCAGATACTTTAATCTTTTTCCCAAAACAGCTTCCTCCACCTTTGTCTGCAACCTGTTTTGGAGAAGAAGATACACCCAACCGCAAATCACAACGCTCTCTCGCAAGTTCTCAAACCATCCAGCACCATACACACACCCATCACCTTCATACCCACCACTAGACACTCGCTCACCAACCGTGGGCTCGGAGTCGACGACCTCACACTCCTCCAGCTCCCCCAAACTTACCACTTTCAACTAAAAACAAGCCACAACTAGCACAAACTGAGAAGCACACAACCTTACCCTAACATGAACAGACGCTACTCAGCTTCGGAGAAAGGCAAAGGCATAGCGCCACCAACTGATGACTCGGGCCCTAGAAGAATGAAGGCTTCGTACCTGGATACCATAAATCTGGTCAAGGAAAACGCGCTCACGCTGATAGGACACATTACAAACCCCCAAGAGCAATGCATGTGGGCTCTAAATCCTTCTCTCCCAAGGAAATGGAACCTACGGGGGAGAGCAGTGGGGTCAGACTTAGGCCATAACTGCTTTCAGTACATATTCGACAGAGAAGATGACTTACAAAGCGTTCTTGACAACATGCCATACCAATTTGGGTATTGGATGGTGATACTCCAAAAATGGGAGCCTGTTATCTCCTCTTCCTTCCCATCCCAGATTCCTTTTTGGATCAGGATTAAAGGGCTCCCCCTACACTACTGGGACGCAAGAGTCCTCTGCGGAATAGGGAAGGAACTTGGTACACTGAAAAATCACGTCCTAACCAAAACATCAGCCAAGGTGAGGGTCTCTATAGATGGGATTAAGGGTCTCACTAAGGATACCGTAATGGATTTTGAGACATGAGAAGAATGTACCCTCACCTTCGAGTACGAAAATCTGGAGAATCACTGCTCAGCTTGTGGAAGCCTTAGCCAAACATCGTGGAACATGACCGGGATCTGACTATCAAGGCCCTTGAGCTGGGAAAGACAAGCACATGGAAGGAGAAGGAAATGCAACCCCACCGTGAAAGGAGAAGGTTCCCTCAACGCACCTACAGAACCACAACAACCAACACAAAAAATGAGCATGAGTTTCGCCAGCGTGTCGACAGACATGGCCGACCTTTTGGAGAAAGAGTGGACACAAGACATGCAAGAAACCCACCTCCAGAGAAACCAGCTCTCTCAAGAAAACCAAACTCCAGATCTACTACAAGACCAAAGGTTCAGAGCATAAAGGAGGTGGAAGTAACCTCACCCCAGTACGTTCACCACAGAGATAAAAATCCCCCCGAGGCAGACACTCACAAGATCCGCTTATTAAAGGAACCACATAAGCCAATGGAGGAAAAAACCTCAAAACCTTGACAGGGTGAGAGAAGCTCTCAATAACATTCTGTTGGCTCTCAATAACACTCCGCTGGCTCATTCCCCTTTGACAATGCAACTTGCAAACGAAAATGTCAAAATGTTAGCCAACCCACCCATACCAACAACGGAACAAGTTATGGAAGAACTCAACCATGCCACAAACCTGTACTTTAATTGTCCAGACCCTGTCGAAAGTGCAGTAAGGAGGCAGAGTCCTTCAAAGCGAGGCTCGAGGAGAACTACATGAAGTTGGAGCGGGTATAATAGCAACAGCAGTTGTAAATTATGAAAACAACTGTCTAGCTGTGGAGAAGGCAACAAAGACCCCGTCGCCAGTACCTCTGCTTCTCATGAGTCCCGAAGAGGCAATAGATGAGAACCATCCAATTGCATAAACAGCTACATAGCAACCTCTACGAATCTCTGGAAGGAACGACGCCCTGCAAAACTTAGATCTACAAATGTCAGCCCTAAAATCCTTACGGGAACGAGCTCAAAAAAGCGAAACTTAGCTTTAGTTCATAACTCCCCAGGAAGGACAGGGAGATCTCCAGGAATTGGCCCCTCCAAACGATCTCAGGTACCCCAGCTCCAGATGATGATGCAGGACCATCTGCAAAAAATGACTGTCCAACAATCAAGTTAATCCCGAGCATAAGGAAGAGGAAGGAGGATTTTCACGTTCCTCCACCCCATGATCCTTAGTCATAGCAAGTTGGAACTGTTGTGAGCTGGGGAACCCCATAACATTCCAACGGCTAAAGGAGATCAATAAAAGGAACTCTCCAGACATTGTGTTCCTTCAGGAAACAAAAAACCCCGACGAGACAGACCTAAGTGAGCTACAATTCCTTTAAATGGAGTCTTACCACCTAGTATCACCACACACTCCAGAGGAATGAGGACTCTACTTAGGGTGGAAATAGGAAGTTAACCTATCAATCATAACCAGTTCTCACAACTACATTGATATTCTAATTGCCTACAAGGGCTCTTCCTTTCAAAACCACTTTCATCTACGGTGAACCAGATCACTCAAAACGACAAGCATTTTGGAATGATCTAACTACCTTACATCCTGATCCGGAGAGAGCTTGGTTCCTAACGAGGGATTTCAACGAGATAATAGATAATAGCGACAAAATTGGTGGCCCTGGCAGAGCAGAAGGTACCTTTAGCGCATTCAGGGCGTTCTTATCTCAAAATGGACTGTTCGAGTTGAAGCACTACAGAAGCTTCTTATCCTGGAGAGGCAAGAGACACACACATTGTTCAGTGCCGTTTGGACAGAGACATGAGTAACAGTGACTGGACTGACCTCTCTCCCTTCTGTCGCAGTCAATACCTCAAGTTCGAGGGTTCTGACCACATGCCGCTGATCTCTTTCCTGGATACAACACGCAAAAAAGAACATCGAATATTCAGATATGATCGGCGCCTAAAAGAGAATGTCGAAGTAAACCTGATCATTAAGAAGATTTAGGAAGCACACCAACACTTAAGCGTGGAAGGGAGATTGGCAATTTGCAGGAGAGCAATCTGCAAATGGAGCAAAGATCACCACGAAAACAGTCAAAAAGAGATAGAGGATCTCAAAGAGCAACTTGATCTAGCTATGAGCAATCATACATCAAATGAGAGGCTGATCTATGAACTAAATGCAAAGCTACTAAAAGCCTACAAAGTGGAGGAAGAATTTTGGAAGCAAAGGAGTCGCCAGCTCTGGCTCACTCTTGGAGACGTTAACACATGATATTTCTATGCCGTTACCAAGAGCAAGAAAGCAAGAAATAGACTAGCAGTATTGGAGGATGAGGATGGCTTACCGGTCTTCGAAGAGGAGCAGATATCCAGCTTAATCTGCAAGTATTATGATAAGCTATTTGCTTCCATCCCCTCTAACTGCGCTGAAACAGTGGACAGAACAATCAACCCCTGCATTTCACCGTGCACAAATGAGAAACTGATCAAGATCCCATCCTCTACTGAGATTAAAACGGCCACCTTTGCCATCCCAGCGGATAAGGCCCCTGGCCCAGAAGGCTTCTCAGCCAGCTTCTTTCAGTCAAACTGGGAAGTGATCGAACCTGCAATTGTTAACGAAATTCAGACTTTCTTCACAACAGGAGTGCTATCACCCTCTCTCAATGAAACACATGTCCGACTAATACCTAAAACCCTGGATGCAAAGAGAGTGGAAGACTACATGCATATTGCCCTATGCGACGTATATTACAAGATAATCTCAAAGATTCTTACTCTAAGACTACAACCGGTGCTAGGGGACATCATTTCAGAAAACCAATCAGCATTCATTCAGGGGAGAGCCATTTAAGATAATTTTCTGATTACACACGAAGTCCTACAATACCTAAAGACCTCTCAAGCAGAAAAAGGTGTACTATGGCTGTTAAAACTGACATGTCTAAAGCCTATGATCGTATTGAATGGGAATTCATCACTTTGGTGCTAAAGAAATTGGGTTTTCATGAGACTTGGGTGCAATGGCTAATGCAATGCATCACAACAGTCTCCTATTCCTACCTAGTGAATGATGCAGTGTATGGCTCAGTAAAACCTCACCGGGGCATAAGGAAGGGTGACCCTCTCTCACCCTACGTTTTCATACTCTGCGGGGAGGTCCTGTCAGGTCTCTGCCGAAACGCAGCTGCCTCTGGTGAACTCAAGGGAGTCAGGGTTGCAAGAGGATGTCCTAGGGTGAATCATCTGCTCTTCACAGATGATATCATGTTCTTCTGTAAATCCTCGGCTGCAAACTGCAACAACCTCCTGAAAATACTCTCAGAGTATGAAACAGCATCGGGGCAGAAATAAACAGAAACAAATCAGCCATAACGTTCTCTTCGAAAACACCAATAGAGATGAAAGAAGCATCAAAAGCCATCCTAAATATCAGTAAAGAAGGGGGCTTAGGTAAATACCTTGGGCTGCTTGAGCACTTTGGAATGAGAAAAAAAGATCTCTTCACTGCAATGGTTGATAGGATACGCCAAAGAGCAGCAAGCTAAGCCACAAAGAGACTGTCAAAAGCAGGGAAGCTTACCATCTTAAAATCGGTCCTAACAGCTATCCCTACATATCATATGTCTTGCTTCCTACTGCATATATCTCTATGCAAAAGAATCCAGACTGCTTTGACACGATGCTGGTGGGATGGGCCTGATGGGAAAAGGAAGATGTGTTGGGTTTCTTGGGACATCCTATCTCAACCTAAGGCACAAGGGGGTCTCGGCCTAAGAGATATCCAACTATTTAATTAAGCACTATTGGCAAAAGTCGCATAGAGAATCCTCACTGTCTCTAACTGCCTACTTTCATGAATCCTATTGAAGAAGTACTGTCACATCAAAAGTTTCCTGGAAGTTTCAGTACCTACAGTCTGCTCTCACGGTTGGCGAAGCATACTCCACGAACTCGAACTCTTGAAATAAAACTTCGAGGGTCTGGCAAGACTCATGGATCTCACTGCATAAGAATGTGAAACCAATTGGACCTTGCACGAGCACAGTGTTGGACCTACGGGTATCAGACCTTCTCACAACGGATCTCAAATGAAACAAACGAAGAATCGAAGAGATCCTACTTGAGTTGGCTTCACAAATCCAAACACTCCGACCCAGCACCAAGGGAGCACAAGATATCTTCGTCTGGCAACCCCTGCAGTCGGGTATCTACTCCACCAAATCACGGTACGCTACTGCTGCAGCACTAAGACAAGCCTCACAATTTTTTCCAAATGAAGAAGAGTTCAAATGGGTAAAAGATGTCTGGTCAGGAAGGTTCTCTCCAAAGCTGAAAGTCTTCCTCTGGTCAACCATACATAGGGCTCTCCCTACTGGAGAAAACCTGCAGACAAGGGGAATCTCTTCAGACTTAAGCTGCCCTCGATGTAAAGAGACAAAGACCATAATGCATTTATTCTTCCATTGCCCTTTTGCGAAAAAAGTGTGGGAATATGTACCTCTAAAACAAGTAGTTCACTTAGCTGCGGAAGACACACTGAAGACGATGCTGGTTAAGTTCAAAACAGCCCACTGCCTCCCACCAACTGGGGTAGGAAGCACTATCCTCCCATGGATACTATGGGCAATCTGGACAGCGAGGAATGGCCTTGTGTTTGAAGGCAAAAGCTCGAACCCTAAGGATGTAGCAACAAAAGGTGTCAGCTTTGCAAGAGAATGGAATAAAGCACAAGGAGGGGAAAGCAATCGACTTAGCACGTTACCTGATCCAGAGGCTCGAACTGCTCAGCTGAATCGCAGTTCAGAGCAAGACCAGACACAAACGATCACATGTAATACAGACGCCTCTTGGGATCTTAACTCAAAAAGGGGCGGTCTAGCTTGGATCTTCAAAAAAGGAAACGGTGGAATCGCGAGACAAGGAACCGAGATCCAGCACTTCGTCTCCCCCCCCCACCCGCTGATGGCTGAAGCCTTAGCAATCAGATCGGGTCTCGCTATGGCAGCAAACCTTGAGTTCTCCAACCTCAAAGTTTACTCCGACTCCTTAACGCTCATCGAAGCTATCATTACATCGACGCAGAACAAGAAAATCTATGGAATCGTCAGTGATATCCACCAAATCTCCTCTGTGTTTAACTCAATCTCCTTCTCGTATCTTCCTCGCCTGAAGAACCAAGAAGCCGACGGGTTAGCAAAACTTTGACTTCGTTCATCTCTAATTTCACATTTTAATGGGCCTTCTAGGGCTAAACCCAAACTCTTTCTTTATTAATGCAAACTTTAGTTGAACAAAAAAATAAAAAATAAACTGAAATCTTCACACTAAAACGATCAAAATAATGAATACAATTAGAACCCAAAAATAAAGATGATGTCTCTAACGTTTGATTTGAGTAGATAAAAAAAAACTCTTATTTTCTTCTTAAGTAATTAATTTTGCACTGTTTTTAATAATATGCTTTAAGTTTTAGTTTACTACTTACAATTCTTACACACTTCAGGGAAGAAACAACTTCCGCCTCTAGCCAAGATTGCTAGAAAACAAACGATTCAAGTAAACTAAATATGTAGAGGTAAACAATTACAGTCTTATGAAATGGGTTTCATTATAAGTCAAGGTACGTATTGCAACTGAAGATCAGCAGCAAATGCTATAGGTATTATATTAATCTACATGATAGTTGAACACCAAGTGGTCATTGAATTCTCGCTGAACTTACACTCGTTGAATTCGATTAATATTACCATCGATTGCGCACGATTTTACATTGAGGGCACTACATCCTTTGGCTTATATTAATTTCGATTCAAAGTTGGTTATATAAAATGAAACAAAATCAAAGACAGGATCTTGGTCTATTATTGTTCTTACGTTGTTTTGTTTCAGATCCTAAGAGCAACAACATTGGAGGAGTCTCTCAAGCACAATTTTTTGTGCATTTATATTAATTTCTTAACACAATGTATTTATCTGATTTAGTTTAAGAACTGAAAAAGAAATACACTAACAGAAATAGAGTTGATCTCTTACCTTACCATTTGTTGAAAGTTTCGTTATGAAGAATCGTCCCTCATATTTTTGTTCTCCTCTTTTTTACTTTAACATAATTTATTATTATTGTTTATGTGGTATTCTTTCTAGAGACCATTACTAATGGTGCTCTAAAATTCTGTAAGCATGGATTATGGAAAAAAGAAATACAAGTAGAGTGAAGAATTTATTGCCACATTTAATGCGTAATGTGCTGTAGTTGCAACGATCATTTGTTAGTGATCTTAAGCATGGATCAGTTGCAACGCCGTTATTTACTTATTTTGATCATTATAACCCTTGCATCTCCGGTTTGGCATTTGGCTCCCAACGTCATCCATATATCTTCTGTTTGTAAACAGATCCACCCTATTCCCAAGGTTGGACCTAAACTAGACATGTTCATGTATGCGTTCAGTACATATCAGATTTTTTTCGGATTCAACATTCTAGGTTCCTTTTGGGGTTTATATATTTGTGGGTCAGATAATTCAGCTTGTGATTCTTTGGGTTCAGTAAATTTATTAGTACTCAATTTAATACTCATTTTGGATTCAAACTCTTTTCGATTCATTAATAATATTTCTAATTTAGTTATTTATATATATCATATTAAAATAAATATGAAATTGAGTATTGAAGTTACTTATTAAGTTAATAAATACTCATTTCAAATATCAGTTCAGATATTTGGGTTCGTTTTTTTGTATTCTCTGTATTTTTTAGATTTTTGATTACCCGTTCAGGTTTGGAACAGATACGGATAATACACACACTTTTTTTTCCCTAATACACACACATTTGAAATACCTGCTTTATATGATCCACCGTGTATTTACAGATCAAATTTAGTACGAGCTTGATTTTTTTGTTCAGTTTGGTGCGGATATCAGATATCAAGATCCACTAGAAATCCTCAGCTCTATTCTAAACTCTTCCAAAAGCCGTCACCTTGACATATTGTTGTTTGAGAATATCGGATCAAGGTGTGAAGGGACTGTTTGTGGTTCTTTTAGCTTAATGCATGGGTGACTCTTACTATGTATCCATGTTTTATATTGGCCTAAGACAAAAATATATGTACCCGTTGGAGTCAATGAGAAAGGACATTCTTAAAAATAAAGGACAGTTCATGATAATGCATGCCCATGCATGTTTGTAAAAATAAAGGACATTCAAAGCGTGGTCAAATGTTTCCTCATATATACCCCATATCATCAATATAATTGGCACGATTTATCCTTATAATATCTTGCATGCATGGATTAATCGCCACATTCTATGGCTATCAGTCAAACAAAATGTTTGCGTTCCGAATGTTTGTTGAGTAATGAGTTTACAAGCTTGTGCTTTCATTAACTCTAGGGCCCCATGGCTCCCCATCCTAAAGTTGACGATTATATCTACACGTTTGACTGAGCAACCATTTTTTTAACTGTGTAGCTTTCAGATTTCGTGAATTGGAAATTAGAGTGTATAACCAAAAAACTGTAGCTCACTAACAAGCTTTTGACCAAAAGAAACTTGGTGATCGAGAGCAGATGATTAAACCGGTGTAAAAATTGACGCCACCGTCATCAAACTCTTCAACCATCGACTCCTCCGTCCACGGCCGACTTAACATAGGGGGCACTCGGTGTGACACCCCAGGGCCCACTCCAAACTTTTTTGTTGATTCTTTTGTTTCTCTATATATATATATTAAATACAATTTCTATTTTATATTTAGATAGTAAAGAATAGTAGTATAATATATTTTTAAAATTGGTTATTTTAATAATAATTTTAAATTAGTTTGTTTTAAAAAAAATTTGGAAAAAAAAAATTGATAATTGTATCATAACAACAAAATTTTGCCCAAAAGCCCCTACTCTTATTGAGCCGGCACTGATCCTCTTCGCCCATTATTCCATAGCTCCACCTTCAGTCAATTTTTTTTTTTTTTTGAGCAAGTGAAAATTTTCATTAAAGAAAATTAAAGAATAGTTGGGCTTCTTGCAAGATAGTTTGATAAGCAGGCCTTAGCCAGCCCATCTGCAGAAGCGTTACAGGTACGAGGCGTGAACACAAAACGACAAGAAAAAACGAAAAGATGGGAGAGAAAGCTAAATCGTCGATGTCAGAGAGAACCCTGTAGGGTTCGGTCGATCGCCGGCGAGATTGGATGGCTCTAGCGAGCTCTTGTGAGTCTGTGCGGATATAGATATGGAGTAGGTTAAGCGAAGCAGTGTGGAGGAGTGCTTCTCTTATCGCAAGGGCTTCACTCATGCAAGGAGATGATACATGTCTTTGGAAGCTCAATCCTCGGAACAGTTCCGTCGATGCGCGATCAGTGATGATCCAAGCCATTCCTGCGACTTTCTCCTCCGCTTTCCAAGAGGCATCTGTATTACAAAAGAGTTCTTGATGGGAAAGAGGTTGATCTTGTCGCAGGAGAGGTGGTTGCTTTGTGGTCGTTGTCTTGATCGGTTGGGCCGTTTCCCATTCCTTTAGTGCTAGGATTGCTTTGTTGAGAGTGTCCAGTGGAGATTGTGTTCGGTTCTCGAATACGAGGAGATTCCTAGAGGTCCAGAGAGTCCAACAGATCCAGGGAAAGGCGTTGCCCACAAATCCATATGGGGGGAGAGGGATTAAGCTTAGTGTTGTCTGGAGGATCTCAAAGAAAGATGCTTGCGGTGAGGGCTCGAGACAGTTGGTCCAAGGTCCTATACTCCAGACATCTTTTGCATATCTACAGAGGAAGAGAATGTGCGAGATCGATTCGACTTCTCCACACCTTGCGCACGTTGTGTTGATTAGTAACCCCCGCTTCTGTAGATTCTCCCCTGTGGGGAGGGAATTGTTGCCAACTTTCCAGAGGAAGAACTTAAGTTTTGGAGACATGGTTGGAGTCCAGATTAGCTTCTTCCAGTTACAGGTATTCTCTCCCAAGAGTCGTTGCGTCGATTGGTTTTTGAGATTTTGGATCGAATAGTATCCTAATTTTGCAGTGTAATTTCCTGATTTTTGCAGTGGCCAGATGAAGGAATCATGAGCCCCAAGAACACTAGGTCGCAGAGCTAAGATGAGAGAGGATAGTTCAGCTAATAGATTCTCGATCTTTTCTTGATTCCATTCCCTTGATTCTCTTGTTAAGATATCTGACACCATTAGGTCCTGCTCTTTTTCTGTGATTGGACCAAAAGGCTTGATGTTTCTCTCAGGACAGATCCAAGAGTCAGACCACAGGGAGGTAGTTTCACTGTTTCCTATCGCCTTCCCGAGATGAGTAATAAGGAGATCTCTTCCATGAAGTATACCCCTCCAACCATGTGACATTGAGGATGGGGCTTGGACCTTGAGAAAGGCCGTTTTGGTGCAGTATTTTCCTAGCAGTACCCTAGCGAGGAGGCATGACGGGTTAGTAATGATTCTCCACCTTCAGTCAATTCACTTCATTCTCCGCCTCAATCACTACAAACTGTAACATCGTTCTCACCCGCACTGGTGTGTTCATTGCCACCATTGTAGCCATTTAGCATCTCCTCCACTTTCTCCCTCAATCTTTTCTTCTCCTCCACATCTTGTGCTGTTTTTTTCTCTTTATTTATAAATTCCAACGAAAATCCCACTAAATTTTCACAAATCATTTTTTACTTGGCCCTTTGCTTTGTATTCTTCAACACAAGAGATGATGAACAGTTCACATTTAAAAAAAAAAAATTTGGTGTGTTCTATTCTATTTAAAAAACATAGAATAAAAATGTAGAGTTACACTAAATAAGTATGTTTATTTAAAAGAACATATATAGAATAAAAATGTAGAATTACACAAAATAAATATGTGTCGCAGAGAATATGTGATCTCTCACCTACCAAAATTGAATATGTTACCTCATCAGCAAGCATGTTGTGTTGTCTTTGTCTCACCCAGACTACCTGCAGCTATAAAAAAAGAGCTTCGTCTACCGAGCAAAGGACAAAATTTTCTCCCAAGAACTCCTAGAGAGAAATTTTGGAGATATTAACTTAGCAACCTTGATACTCTTGTATAGATAGGTCGATTCCATAATTAAATTTGCTTCATATTTGTAATCTTTTTCCGGTTTACTTCTAATATAAAAGAGATTTTCATTCTGCTTTGTGCCTCATTTACTCATTAATTAACACTCCGAACTCACTATTCAACATTGTATATCTTCTATGAAAAGTTGTAAAAAACAATTCACCATAAATTATGTTTTTATCCAAGTCATTATGTGATGATAAAACTCCTTGTTTGTTAAGATTGCTAATCATTTGTGTTACTGTTAAGTTGTTAGTTACATGGTCAAGTTTTCTGTGACCGGATTTGAGAACTAATTCTCAGTTATCCAAGATAAGATGAAAATGAAGAAACTATTAATTTTACTGTTTTCTTACGACCTTCAACCTCTTAATGTTGAGCTCTCTCAGAAATTCTTTCTGCTTCAGAGTGATCCTATTAATTTGAAAAATATATATTCTCGTATGAGAATTTTAAAAATAATTTTTAAGAATTTATGCAGATTTTTTCTTTGGCTAATTTAATTCATTTGGAAAGCATACACCAAATTATTTTATATGTCTTTTTCAAGAGCTTTGCCCGGGTTCATACTAACAATTTTTTAAATGATTAGGTCCATTTTTCAGTAAATATCTGATTTTGATTTTTGAACAGTGTTTTGAAAACTAAACCAGATTGGTTGGTCAAACCGGTCCGACTGTGACTCATTTAATAAGTCGGCTCCGGTTCAGTCTAAAATCTAAATTTGATAAAAACCGGAAAATGGCTAAAAACTAGTAAAATCGGTGATCCGGATCAAATAAAAAATTCGGTTGTAAAATCAGAACATAATTAATGATTTTAATTGTTATTAGTCTTTTACTATAAATTTGTTAATTTTATTTTATTTTTAATTCCACATTTATTTTTATAATTCTCTCTAACTAAAAACGCTAAAAGTTCTTTTTAGTTTGTCATATAAATTATTCTCTGTTTATAACTTCTCTATAGACTATAGATATACGGTTTGGGATTTTGTCGTAAAAAGAAATATATGGTGACTTGAATGTTGTGTATTAACAATTTAATCAGACAACATTCATCTTTTTTATTAAAAAATGAACATTATGTTTGATCTAATTTTTAACATTGGGTTATATTACATAAAATATCATTTATGATTGATGAAAACATTAAAATACATTAAAGTAATTATGGAAACAACATTATACTACTATCTATGTTTCAAAATAATAGAATAATTAATCTTTTGTCAAAACAATATAAACATTAATTAGTTCTCATCTTTTAAATAACTTTTTCTTAAGTTTTTATAATTATTTGATAAGTAAATACTCAAAAACATTTATGAAAAAGAGAAAATATATAAGTATTTTCAGGTTTAGATACTGAAACTAATTTCTTTTAATATGAAATCATTTAAATTAACAGATTATTTTATTAATATTTTCATAAATAGACAATTACATTCATTTACACTTAAATAAGATTTTATACCAAATTGAATATTTTTAAATAAATTAAGTTTTAGAGTTAATAAATTGACATCAAGTAAGCTTTATAATTAAAAATTGTTCAAAATATCACACAAAATTAATCAAATAAATTAGAGAGATTTTATTAATAATTCATAACAAAAAGAACTGAAATAATTGAAAAATAAATTATGTAGTATCTTATATAAGTTTCCTACTAATATAAATAAACATAATATAATTATATATATTTTTAAATATACTAAAACAAAAACGTTTAACACATTTTTGTTTCATCAACTATATTTTGTTAAAAAAATATTTTCTCGCTTTTAAAATGCGAATCAGAATCTATTTATTCGTAAAACATGATTTTATATATATTTTAAATTAAAAAACATGTTGAACTATCTATACTATACCGAGTTAATCTGCAATCCGGTTTTTAAAACATTGCTTTTGAGAAAATGGATCTTGGTTTTCCGCCAATTAAGAAGTAAAAACTAATGATCTTCCACGAGATAAAATATTCTAGAGTGTTGAACAACTAGTTTTCACATGTCGAATTGATATATTTCGGATGAATGATGCTCCAACAAGTGATGCGTTGAATTTTGCACTGCCAGATGTATCTATAGAACTCCAAGTTTTCCAAAGGAGTCACAAATGAATCTCACCTCTAGTATGATATGGGCACTCAGGTGAAAAAAATATATCATTGGTACTTGATAGACCATGGATTTGACTCATTTTCATCCATAGTTTATAAGTGTTTAACTATTAATTATTATATTATAGAGTCTATTTAGCATATTTACAGGATCATGAGTGATTTGGAGATAAGTGATGATTTTAAAGCATTTTGGAGATATTTGGAGTAAGCACCCGAGATGACCATCGAGCTCAACCATAGGTCGATATTGAAGAGGAATAATCGATCGATGTTCATGTCTTGACATCGATCGATAGCGAAGCGCGCAGAAAGCCCGTTTGGTCATAGCCAACTTGAAGCACAAGTCTTCACCAATTTACAAGATTACCCCTGACGAGTTTTAACCTAATTATATAAGCTTTGCCACTATGTTAGAGGCAAGGAGGTGATTTCTTGTTGTATTATTTTCACAGCAAGGTTTTCTAGGATTTTGATAGATTGGAGAGAAGATCCAAAGTTATAATTTGTGATTGGAACTCCATTAATATCTATTTACTATTCTAATGAAGTTTTCTTACCTAATTGATGTTATGTATTGCTTAGCCGTGTCTGAGTAGTTCCATTGTTAGATTTTAGGGTTTAAATAGGTTAGGAGGGATTAGCCCCAACTATAGATTGCTGAGTTGTGGTAATGGCCATTAGGATTGTTCATTAATGCATGTTTCTAGATTAGCTACATAGAACTTTCCCTAGGATTGATAGATAAAAGCGAGAGCTTCATTCTCATCCTGAAAACATTCTGACTGAGCTAAGTTTCTTGCTATGAGTAAGGCGAGAGCTGATCTAGTGAGCTTAGTAAGCTACCATTCGATCCGCGCATAAATCTTAACTAGAAGCGCGTCGATCGATATCATTATTGCATAATCAATCGACAGAGCGAAAGGTGTATCGATCGATATCCCTATAGGACCATCGATCGACACTTTCTAATTGATCGACATACGATAGTTGGGATCATTAGATCCAGTTAATAGACAAGTCAAAACATGCGAGAGCTGATTGACTTGTTAACTAAGTAGTTGAGCTTTACATTATCATGCCTGCAACTCATTAGGCATCTGTAGAATTATAATCCCAAGTTTTCTGAATAAAAACCCTAAGTCTACCTATTTCCTTTTAAGCACCAAAGCCTCAACCAATCAATTGAACAAACATTTGTTCAATAAAAACTGTAGTTTACATTTAAATCATTAAACCATCCTGCTTAACAAATCATATTAGATTCTTAGGTTCCCTAGCTCCCTGTGAATTTGATCCCTAAGTACTACAACTCGACCTCTTATTTGAGAGAGTATAAATCACTCCTTAAGGTAATTTGAGTGGTATCAAATTTGGCGCCGTTGCCGGGGAGCTTCGATCGCCTATCCGATCTAATTTTTTGTTAAGTTTTTAACATAATTTTTTTCTTTGATTTTCAGGTACATGCCCAGCAGTACTAGAAGCAACAAGGAAACTCAACTGCTATTCTCACCAGATCCTGCAAGTTTGGATTGTTCAATCCGCAAAGAAGCACACTCCTCATCGATCGACAACAACACTTGTTCGTCGCTCGATTTCGTTCAACCATCATCGACCCATACACTAGTCCCGTCGACCGATACTCGCTCACCACCGTCGACCGAAGACACTCATCTTCTATCGACCGACATTTTCCATCCGACATCGATCGATACTCCATCACAGACATCGATCGATACTAAGCCGCGAGACATGGTTGCGACTTTGATACTTGTACGAGATAATAAGAGAGACCTGCATGACCTGGAAGGTCATCTGCGTAATACAGCAGGTCAGAGGATAGATGCTCAGGGGGCTGCAATCCCTGAGCATGAAGCTAATGCTACATGCACTACTCTACTTGTAGATGAGGCTGCGCGAACCAAAACGTAGGCTGATTACAACCGTCCAGATCAATACTACACCAACAGATCAGCCATTCGTCCTCCCACTATTCAGAGGGATTTCGAGTTGAGGGCACAGTACTACACACTTGTGGGACAGATACCCTACCATGGATTATCTCACAAGCATCCTATGGACCATCTGGAGAGGTTCGAAGATCTGATATCATCTATTAAGGTCAAGGAAGTCCCTGAGGATTATCTCTTATGCAAGCTCTTCAAGTTCTCACTTGCCGGAGAAACTTCGCATTGGCTTAAGCAGTTACCACCATGATCTCTCACATCCTGGAGCGACATCAAGAATGCATTCTTATGCAATTTCTTTGATGAAGCACGTGCTGAAGACTTGAGGAGCAAGATTGCTACATTCACTCACGAGCCTGCAGAATCATTTAGAGGCTCTTGGATCATATTCAAGTCTTATCAGAGAGACTGTCCACACCATGGATTCAATGAAGCACAGCTGCTCAGTACTTTCTACAGAGACATCGCGGTGCAGTACCATATGGCTCTTGATGCTTCCAGCAATGGAAACTTCAACACCAGGAATCCAGAGGAGGCAGTAAAGGTTATTGAAAACCTAGCATCTAGCAACAGCACCAAGAACACTGATTTTGAGAGGAAATATCTGCCACCATCCTTAGGAACGATCAGATGGATGAGGTGAAGGAAAAGCTGGATAATGTTCACATGCTTCTTAGGAAGCAGGTCTGCTTGGTTGAAGATGTAGCGGCTGTAGAGGGTAGAGCAGAGGAAGAAGAAGAGGTGAACTACATTGGTGAAACTGGATTCCAAGGTTCTGGAAACCAGGGTGGAAACAGAAACTCCTATGAAAATATGGGTAATTTCAACCAAAATTCACAATACCAGAAACCCTACAACAACAACTACAGCAACAACATAAGTTATGGGAGTTCCCACTACCAGAAGCAACCGCCGCTTACTCAAGAGAGCAAGATTGAAGAGATGCTTGATAGGGTTCTTGAGGCATAGCAGCGCATGACAGTGGACTTCAATGGAAAGATTGATTCTGTCTACACCAACCTGAATACAAAGTTTGAAACTTTGACCACTCATGTGAAGAAGCTGGAGATGCAGGTTGTTTATACAGGAGAAGCTGTTAAGAGGCAGGAAGCCTTGACAAGAGGGGCAGGAGTTGATGTGATGAAACACCACGTAAATGCCACCATTGGGAATGATTTCTGGCAAGTGGTTAAGGAAGAGAAGCTGCAAGAAGGAGATTTCGAAGTAGAAAGTCTGATGAGTTTCGGCGGATCACATTGGTGTCGATCGACGCCAGACTACGAACATCGATCGACGGACCCAAGTCCAAATCGATCGACAGGATCTCCATAGCATCGATCGATGACACCTACGGAGTCAACCGCATCTTGCAATGCC
>NC_027748.1:29990464-29990928 GCF_000695525.1 Brassica oleracea var. oleracea | reverse complement strand
CCTCTAGATAAGCCATTCGAGGAGGCTTATTATACTCACAGATTGTGTTCTTCATAGAAACTAGAGAGAAAGGAGAAGACATCAAAAGAATGTTCTGTGAAGCTAGAGAAAAGATGAGGAAGAGGGTTACGTTGAAGAAGAAGAGTAATCCTGGACAATTTGCAATACCATGCACGGTGAAGGATATTGAGTTCCCACATGATTTGTGTGAAACATAAGCATCAGTCAGCATCCTACCTAGGGTTATACATCTAGGTCTGCAGGTGGAGCCTTTGCAGGAATTGTTCACTTTTGCGGATTGTTCCCAGAAGAGCTCAAGAGGAATTGTGAGAGACCTAGAGGTGCAGATTGGTAATGCCCTAGTTCTAGTTGATTTTCATGTCTTGGACATCAATCTCAACTGAAACTGTTCTCTATTGATTGGGAGAGCCTTCTTGTCAACAGTAGGAGAAGTATGCAACAAG
>NC_027748.1:29976491-29990451 GCF_000695525.1 Brassica oleracea var. oleracea | reverse complement strand
TGTCTAACACTCATCGATCCTAATGCCCACTACTACCATATTCCAGTCAAGAAGCCACATACGACCTCCAGAAGAATCAATGATCCAGGAATCATTGCAACTTGCCACTATGGAGTGGAATAAGAGACAAAATACTCGGCGTCGATCGAAACTCATATTACAACATCGATCGACATCCACTCTAAACCAAAAACCACTGTAAGCGAAAAAGATAAATCTGATAACCAGTATCTAACTCCAGACGAATTTGGTATTTTCAGGGACCCAGATGGCTACACAAGAGCAATAGACGGACGTACACTGCATGTATCTCGAGAAGATATCACATATATCCTTCAGACAGCCAATGGAGCAGACAATTTATTCAGACATCAACGCAACATTCCAGAACACCAACAGAAGGTTACAAAGGATTTTTATGACACAGTTGGTGGCACAGACAAAAGCTTCAAACAAAGGTCTCACCATCCCACTCGACCATCGATCGACGTTGACGTCCCAACATCGGTCGACAGACAGACAGAATACGGCAGAAGAGCCTTTGATGTCTACGGTAGCCAAAAATTCTACTGGGAAGAGAAGGATGAGTATGGAGTCTACACAGATGATCAGGGATACGCCAAAGATCTAGAGGGATGCACCATTCGTGTTCAAAACAGAGATATCAGAAGACTTCTGGAAAGAGCTTCGAGAGATGAGCCAAGCTACATATGTCTTCTTGAACATGCTACCTCATTCCCACAGACAAAACTGGTACCGGAGATCTACACTAAGGACGAGATCAATGAGATGTTCTATGTAGTTTGTGGAGAACAAGAGAAGAACAAAGAAGCCTTCCAGATGCAACTTGATGATGTCTACTATCCATTGAATGATAGTATCAGTTGGCTGACTACTTGCATGGATGAGATGAAGCAAGACATAAACAGAATTTAGCACGCGATTGACATTGCTCGACCTACATTGATCGACAAAGGACAGCTTCCATCGACCGACAATCGCTTACACACATCGATCGATAACCGCATACCAGCATCGGTCGACAACATTCCACCACACTCACCTCCGATGAAGTCTCCACAAGATTTTAACACCAGAGAAGAGATAGATCAGTTGGTAGAGGGGATCTACAGAGCTCTGGAAACTACAAAAGAGAGGCTTGATGGGAGATGTGATGACATCTATTTCCCAATGGATCTTAGCATTAGTACTTTGACTTCCAAGATTGAAGCTATGCATGGGGAATTGGTGGAGATTCAGAGTTACATTGCCCGTCGACAAGAAGCATCCGCATCGATCAACAGACGCAAAAACAAATCGACCGACATTCATCAACGAACATCGGTCGACGACGCTACAAATCGAGGCCGGCTAGTACCAAAGGTGACATCAGACACGTCCGACACATATTACCATGGAGAGGAGATCTCAGCTAACAATTACGCCACACTTAGAAGACATCAGTTCAACCTTGAGAGTCTTGGAGATAGATTGCAGAGGATGGAAAACACAACTGCAACAATGAAGGAAAAATGTCGCAGAGGGGATGAAACAATTAGAGACTTCACTGGTACATGGTTCAACAAGCGCAGAGAAGAGATGGATACCTGTTTTTCGACAAGTTCCAATTTTCAACACTACTAGCCCAATCACCTCCAAAGTCAAGCTAAATGACATTAACAAAGCGCTGAGTGGGAGGCAACCCACTATTAGGTAATATTTATTTAATATACTATTTATGTTGGTTTTTAATTATTGCAGGTCATATATATATTAAAAAAAACCGAGTAGACGATTGCTGTGAGTATCGACCGACGAGAAGCTTTCAACATCGATCGATATTGCTTTATTTGTTGCGACCGATATCAACATCCTTACATCGGTCGACATCCATTCCGGTATGGTATATCGTTCTAACTTGTTACATTGAGTCCTTATGATTTAGTTCTCACCATAACTCCGATTGAATTTACACTGGGGACAGTGTAGTTTAAGTCTGGGGGGAGGTTTACTGATAGTAATCTATTTATGAGACTTATAACAACGTTTTTCAAAAAAAAAAGTTTTTATTGAGTCAAGAAGGGGATAATGAACTTTTAGATTTTTGTTTGTTATCTAGCCACTCTTTAGCACCATTCTAGACTTACTGATTGCAGATAGTACTAAAGATACTAAAGTGGATCAACCTGTCAAATATCCACACTTGCTGAGTTTGTTTGAAGGAACCAAAGCTGACCTCCAACACTAAACTTGACACAACTGTTTGTCTTGGGACTTGGTATACATGGGATCAGATTCTTCAAACAAGTCTGGAAGGTAAAGCCTTGTGTAAATAGATTTATCACCCTTTCTCTCTCTATTTTCAAATTTAAAAAAAAGAATTATAATATATATCTATTAGAGATTTATTAGGAAGGAATTCGAACAGGATTTGGTGGCTACAACCATTAAGGCTTGCTTCATAAGAATTCTATAGGTAAAGGATTAGAACAGGACTTGGTGGCTACAACTATTAAGGCTTGCTTCACAAATAATCCTAGGATATAGGTCAAAGAGAAGTGAACGGGCTTGGTGGCAACCAAAATTAAGGCTTGATTCATGGAAGTCTGTCCAATCTTGGTCAATGATCTTGCAAATATAAGCAGACTTTGACTAAGAGAGAAAATTAGTAGAGAGAGGGGATATGAACTAATGTTTATCTGCAGGTCCAGATACTTGTTTGAAAGTCCTTGCATCCTGTGATCGATACCCCCAAGGTAAAGCCTGCACTTTTATTTATGCTAAGAAATGAGGTTGGTAAAGGGGAATGTCAGACAAGATTTGCTAAGTTCCTGGCTAGATGAATTTGGTTGCTAAGCTAGGATATGGTATAATGTGATTTTGTGATTAGGACTTTTTAGATGTGGATTGCAATATTGTTGAGGTGATGATCCTAAGTTTTAAATCATGTGAATCAGAGAGACTGCATGTTTGTTTTGCTTGAGGACAAGCAAAAGGGTAAGTCTGGATGAGTTGATAGACCACGGATTTGTTCCATTTTCATCCATGGTTTATAAGTGTTTTAACTATTAATTATTATATTATAGAGTCTATTTAGCATATTTATAGGATCAGAAGTGATTTGGAGATAAGTGGTGATTTTGGAGCATTTTGGAGATATTTGGAGCAAGCACCCGAGATGACCATCGAGCTCGACCATCGTTCGATATTGAAGAGGAATAATCGATCGATGTTCATGTCTTGACATCGATCGATAGCGAAGCGTGCTGAAAGCCCGTTTGGTCATAGCCAACTTGAAGACCAAGTCTTCACCAGTTTACAAGATTACCCCTGACGAGTTTTAACCTAATTATATAAGCTTTGCCACCATGTTAGAGGCAATGAGGTGCTTTCTTGTTTTATTATTTTCACAGCAAGGTTTTCTAGGATTTTGATAGATTGGAGAGAAGATCCAAAGTTATAATTTGTGATTGGAACTCTATTAATCTCTATTTACTATTCTAATGAAGTTTTCTTACCTAATTGTTGTTATGAATTGCTTAGCCGTGTCTGAGTAGTTCCATTGTTAGATTTTAGGTTTAAATAGGTTAAGAGGGATTAGCCTCAACTATAGATTGTTGAGTTGTGGTAATTGTCATTATGATTGTTCATTAATGTATGTTTCTAGATTAGCTACCTAGAACTTGCCCTAGGATTGATAGATAAAAGCGAGAGCTTCATTCTCATCCTGAAAACATTCTAACTGAGCTAAGTTTCTTGCTATGAGTAAGGCGAGAGCTGATCTCGTGAGCTTAGTAAGCTACCGTTCAATCCGCGCATAATGCTTAACTAGGAGCGCGTCGATCGATATCATTATTGCATAATCGATCGATATCATTATTGCATAATCGATTGACGGAGTGAAAGGTGTATCGATCGATATCCCTATAGGATCATCGATCGACACTTTCTAATTGATCGACATACGATAGTTGAGATCATTAGATCTAGTTAATAGACAAGTCAAAACATGCGAGAGCTGATTGACTTGTTAACTAAGTAGTTGAGCTTTACATTATCATGCATGCAACTCATTAGGCATCTGTAGGATTATAATCACAAGTTTCCTGAATAAAAACCCTAAGTCTAGCTATTTTCTTTTAAGAACCAAAACCTCAACCAATCAATTGAACAAACATTTGTTCAATAAAAACTACAATTTACATTTAAATCATTAAACCATCCTGAACAAATCATATTAGATTCTTAGGTTCCTTAACTCTATGTGTATTCGATTCGTAAGTACTACAACCTGACTTCTTATTTAATAGAGTATAAATCACTCCTTAGGGTAATTTGAGTGGTATCAGTACTGCGACCACTTTATTACTGATTCACATTAGTTAATCAGAATGATTTCATCTTTAGAAATGGTCACTCTTCGCAGTAGAGCGCAACAAAACATGAAATTTTAAACGATACATCCAAGACGACATTGGTTTTTCAAACCAACATCCAGTAATCGTTGGCCAGATTTATAAACACGTTGATTCCATTCTAGCTAACCGTCGTTAATTCACTTTTTTTTTTGTATTTCTTGTACTAAAAAAAAAAAAAAGTTACATGGACAAATGATTAGTAGCATGGCATGGTATATAAAAAATTGTTAGTAGTTAAAATATTTAATTTACAAAAATAAATTAGTTTCCACATGCATTTAATCGTCGGGAAAAAAAAAACAATTCTAAATTTCATTTGCTTTAAATCGTTTATGGTTTGATTCCAGTTTTCATATTTTTGATCTGATCCGTCTTGTTTTTCGTCGAGAGTGTTTTCTATTTTATTTCATCTCGTCTCTCATGTACGGGTTTTCATTTCCAGGATATTGTGTTGTCCGTTGGCTTTAGATCTGGTCTGTGTATTACAACAATGTGGCCCCGATTGGAGCCTTTTGGAATAGAAAATTGACGTTTTAAATGCGATTCTGCAAGTTTCTACGTTGCGGGATAAAGAAAAAAAAATGCAAAAATACAAGTTTGTGTTTTCGCTGGTAAAAATATAAAGATTAAAATTCATTAAATGGAAAAGTGTGTTTTAGTATATTATTTTAAGAATATTGATGTTATAAATTATATTATATTATATTTTTTTCAAAGATGTCAATATATTATTAAAACATATTAAAATAAGCTAAATATTTATAATATAAGTAAATTATTTTTAATAATTAGTTTAATTTTGGTGTGTTTTTGCTCGTAACAAAATGAATATCATATAAAATATTTTAATTAATATAATATATATTTTGCCATTCCGAAATTTTTAAATTTTCCATAACTTAGTTATTTTTTCCATAATTCAGCAGCGATTAAACAATGTTTGCCAATTGGAACATGTATTCCTCCTTGTTAGTTTCAATATTATATGGGGGGAAAATTCACTTGGTTTTTTTAACTTTTACTCGTCAAAGAGTAATGATTATTGTTTCTCTTATCTACGCGGCTAGTACACCTGGAACTTCCACTAAAATTAAATAATCAACGAGCATAAAAGTCATATGAGCATATTTTACCCAATTGGTTAATTTACTTTTTGGGTTTTGTCCGCAGCTTGTAAAAAGAGATATGCTATCTTCATATAGCAATTAAAAATTATTAGATACTTTTCAATTTAATAACTTACTGAATGGAACTATTATTGGACATAACTTTCCAAAACACTTTCAGCTTTTCTTCTTGACAAAGCAATGTCACTCTATGTCAGATTTATCAATATTATCCCTTATATAGTAAAAAAGTATCATTGTAATAAATGCATTCACACTATAATAAAAAAATTGCAGTTTCACAATGATTTGATAATAAGTATGCTAACGCATTCAAACTATATTCATAAATGTATTCTTACTATGTACTTTGTGCTTTTTTTAAATATAAAACTCACATACATGGTTCCAATAAAACTTTGGATTTTTTGGTTCGAGTAAAAATAGATAACGAATCAAAAGCCAAACTATATATATATTATTTTTATTGTTTACGGATAAAGTTGAGCAAAATATTCATAAATTTTTATTCGATTCGCTATCCATTTTGATTTGAACCAAAAAATCTGGATATCCGTAACTCTACGAAACAAATCAAATGCTAAAATACAATATAAAAAAAAGAAACAAATCACAAATACCAATATTTTTAGGAACATATATCTAATTCGATCTGTTATATAGATATATATACATATATGTAAAGAATTATATATATACATTATATATATTATACTTTATATCGGTTTTACAATATTTTTATGAATTAAATTTATTATATTAGGTACTAGAATTTAAAAGGTTAAATAATGTTTTATTTTTGTAATAAATTATTATTATTAAAATTTCAATTATTTTTAAAATTTTATTTTATTTACGGATCAAATCGGATATTCTTTAAATTCTAAAACATTTCGGATATCCGAGTCACTGAATATCTAGGTGGCTAAAGATCGAATCGACCTGAATGCTTCCAAATACTCAAATATTCTATCTGTGCTCACCCCTATTTACGGATACAATTTTATTTTCTTTATATGAAAAATGACTAATGTCAAGGCTTTTTTTATTTTATTTTAAATTAATTTTAATTTTATCTTTCATGTATTATTTTTAACAAAAAATGTTATTTAATATTCATTAACAATATCTTTATATATTTGTCAACTATTTTTATATATTTTGTACATACACATACATGTACACCTTGATGTGAGCACCTTAATGTGAGGACCTTGTAACTAAGCATTCACCACAACTGAAGTATCTAATTTTTTTGAAAGTTGAAATATTTTTTCTTAATGTTTCTTTCACTACCGACCAAATTGTAGTGAAATGATTTGTCTTAATAATTTTCTTTTCTTTTTTTAAACTATTATCTGTTTAAAAACTATAATATGAAACTATTGGTTCGACATGACGATTATCTAAAATTCATAAAATGAAAATGAACAAATAATATTAATTTTTGGTTTTTACAGGAAAAAACCAAAAAATCAAACATTTTAACCGAATAAACTAAAATGAATATCAATTTAAAATAATAGTTATATTTTAGAAGATTAAAAACCAAAAAAAAAAACTTAAAACCGAACAAATATCCAGATTAAACAGATTTAATGTCTTTTTATTAAAAATAACGAAACTAATAATCACATCATATTACCTAGTATACATATTAAATCGCGTTCTAGGAGTATTAGAATACCTGAAGACATGAAATTAAGATCCCAGGATAGCACCTTAGGGCGTCTCCAACCCATGACACCATTTTAGTGTCAAAATCACACTATTTTAGTGTAGTTTTAGCACTAAATGTTTTTGTGTCTCCAACCACAACACCAAATGTTACACTAAAAATGAATATTTTTCATTATTTTACTATTAATCAAATTCTTTTATTTTTAATAGTTTTGATAAATATTAATAATTTTATGACTAAAATATATTAACTAATATTAAAATTGCAACAAAATAATAATTATATTTAAATGTATTTACATTATATAATAACATTATTATTAATACATACTGTTATATTAATTAATTAAACACACATACAAAAGTTAAATTATAACATATTTAGATCTAAATATTATAATATTCCAACTACAAATGTTTGAATTAAACTTTGTTATGTATTTTAAAATTAATTTTATATTTTTTATAAAACCTAATATTTTATAACAATTAAAAATTTCATTCAATTGTAAACTAATCATACAAATCAAATGTAATTAAATATAATTAAATAATACATAAATAAACAGTTTTAACCAAAAAAAAAACTTTTGTCATCTACTACAGTGTTGCACCAAATCTGACGTGACACTGTAGCAAAAAAGAGAATAACACTAAAATGTCGTTGATATACCGTAGAGTTGTTTTTTTTTTTTTTTTTTTTTTTTTTTTTTTTTGTCACTGGGCGCTCTCTAGAATCCCAGAGGAGTCGAACCCGTGTGCCTTGGGATCCAGTTCACTCTAGTGTTTTACCACTAGGCTATTCTGTCCCGGCTCAAATCAACACACTATTTTGCTGTTTTACCGTGTGGTTGGACTTGGCCTTGGTGAGCCGGCTTTGTTCGTAATGCGAGGTAAGACCAGGGCGTGCATACCATGTAATAAAAAAAGGCTTTTGCCTTTGGCCCCTAGATAAATATAGTCTTTTGGGGGCTCCAAACTACAAAATGTTTGCTATAGTGTAGTGGTAAAGTAGAGTTTATGTGTGTCATGAAGGACCTCTTGTTCAATTCTCTCTCACTACAACTATTTTCTTTTAAGATTTTGCCTTAGGCCTCATCTAACCTAAGCAGGCTACAGAGTAAGACTAGAACCTCACATCGCCAATTCCAACTGTATCCGCTAGATTTTATTGGAAAATACGACACATATGTTTACGAGACTAACAAATTTGTTTTTTTCTTCTTAAGAATCTTATCAATTTAGAACTAATTTGCTCAAATTCAGAGCCAAGAATATTCTTTGTTGAAGAGTAGGTAGGTTGCGACGTTTGTGTTTACAAAAGATTATAGTCTTGGTTGAATCAAATTATATGTAAAACGATCCAGATCAATCAGACTGTATAACCGTACCGACAAAGAGTTCCGTTTTCAACTGAAAAGCCTTCGAAGGGACAAAGATAGGCGACTCCACTGCTTTCCCAAATCGCTTTCAAATTAGTTGTAGTTAATTTCAATTTTAATTCTTGAAATGTGGTTGTGACCACCGACGCTTTTTTATAATCATAAATCATGATTTATTTGATGTGTGATTTTATATTTCTAACATTCTTTAGAAAATTTATTAAATGTATTTTTTATTTAACTAATAATATTCTAACAATAAATTTTTAATTAACTAAAATTAATATAAATGATTATATTACAAAAAACTTAAACTTGAAATATTATAGTTTTTACACCACAAAACTTAAATATGATTCCATGCGCTTTAAAGCCACATACTCTCAAACAAAATTTAGAGTTCACCCTAAATTCACTTCTCCTTCCAAGACCAATCAAAATGCTATGTAGATAATTAATTAAAAAATATTAAATTTATTTAAAAATAACTAAAAAAAAGAATAACGTCAATTTTAACGATGATAACGTCGCTAGCTAAACCGTAAACGCTAAATCTTAAATTCTAAACTCTAAACGGCTAAACCTTAAATCCTAAAGCCAAACCCTAAAACCTATACCCTAAACCCAAATGCTAGATCCTAAAACCAAATTGTATACCCTAAACCCAAACTGTATACCTTAAACCCAAACTATAAACCCTAAACTCAAACCATATACCCTAAACCTAAATCCTAGACCTTAAAATCCAAACCTTATAGCGTCTTGGTTTAGAGTTTGGGTTTAGGATTTACGGTTTAGATTTTAAATCTAAGATTTGGGTTTATGGTATACGGTTTGGGTTTAGGGTCTAGAATTTGGTTTAGGGTATAGAGTTTTGATTTAAGGTTTACGGTTTGGGTTTAGGGTCTAAGATTTGGGTTTAGAGTATACAGTTTGGGTTTAGGGTCTAGAATTTGGGTTTAGGGTATAGGGTTTGGCCGTTTGGATTTACGATTTATGGTTTAGGGTAGAGAATTTAAGATTTCGGGTTTACGGTTTAGCTGGCGGCGTCAGTGTTGTTAAAATTAGCATTATTCTTTTTTTTAGTTATTTTTAAATAAATTTAATATTTTAATTAATTATCTACGTGACATTTTGATTGGTAATGGAATGTAGGGTGAATTTAAAGGTCCATCCTAAGGGTTGTCCATACACTCCATCTATGATATGTATACCCACTGCTTCATTTAATTTATTAAACCAAATCGTAAATTTATTGTTGTATATTTTTTAACATTCATCTACTATATATAACATAATTATTATATTGCTTGGTATGTACAAAATCAAAATTTAAAAATCAAATCTATTATGAAATCTGTATCAAAATAATTAAGATTAGTTGTTTTCTATATTTAAGGCAAAAATAATATTTAAATCATCTATAATTATTATATTTCTTATAAACAATACAATCCAATCAAATAATAATATGAAAACATAATATATTTAGAACACCTAAAACCACATAATGTCTAATACAAAATCGTTTTTTTTTTCATTAAAAGTATTTACAACCAATTTGTTTAATCTCTATAACCTAAAATTATATATATATATATATATTCAACTAAAACTACAAAATATCATATTCTCACATTCTCACCTCTCTACACGTTTATCCTAATGTTTAGAATTTAATTCTTTTTTTTGTCAAATGACGTGGAGTAATATAGAATTAGAAAATAACACCAAAATATTTACAATTTAATCTTAAATTTTTAGAAAATAAATATTAACATTATATATATACAAATAACATGTGCGAATGCATGAATCAAGATTCATAGTGTCATTTATAAAGAAAGCATGTCCCAGTAAACCAACTTGTTACTGAAAATATGTTGATTCCAAAAAAGTATATCACAATTCGATATTAGATTTCAAATTATGACAAAACAAAGGTTTTGTCATCTAACGTGAATAGTAACAAATCTTCATAATATTCGAAAAATGTAACCAAAATAGATTTAAAATCTTCTAAGAGACCATCCCCCGCTATCTTAATATTAAGCTGGACCACTTTTGAAAAGCCAAACTCGCCTTCTCTCGCGTACCAAGATAATTATCTCAACATAGGCCGTGTTAGTTTACATATCGCGTGACCTGCGACCTGCGACCTGCGACATGTGACCTGCGACTGATCGCAGATCGCAGGTTGTTGTTCGTTTTGCTGTCGCGTAACATGTGACCTGTGATTGGTCGCAAGTCGCAAGTCGCAGGTTGTTGTTCGTTTTGATGTCGCGCGACTGATCGCGCGACCAGTCGCGGATTCCCATTTAAGTCGCCCGAAAAAACAGCGACTAAAAATTAAAAAAATTTTGATCGTGCGACTGGTCGCAGGTCGCAGATCACAGGTCGCGCGACACGTAAACGAACATAGTTTTAGTCGCAGGTCGCAGGTTTAGTCGTAGGTCGCAAGTCGCAAGTCGCAAGTCGCGCGACACGTAAACGAACGTAATCTTAGTCGTAGGTCGCAGGTCGCATATATCTCAAATCGTTAAAGGGTTGTGCCAACATTTCAAAACTGCAATATTTTTTTTTTGGTCACATTGGACGTTGGAATCCATCGTCGTCTACAAATTTGATTGTTCATGCTGTAAATATAAACGAATTTATTTTTATATTGGGATTTTATATTTACATAATATTTTTCAAAAAATTATTATCTTACTGAATTGTATATAATTCTTGACGGGCTCAGAGTTACTAAAAATTATTAATTTATCGCGTTTATTAATTTATCTAAAAATATTCACTTATGGAGTTTATACATATAATCAGTTGGCTTAATTATAGTAAAGTAGATTATAGCTGATCTTGGGAATATATAATTCTGGAAGGTTTTGTCGGTGACATGCCCTTACATCAATTAATTGTTACTAAAAATAGTAAAATACATACCCATCTTTTTTTTTTTTCATCTTCTTCTTTTTACATACTGATCTTTAACATCAACGAAATTATTATTATTTATTATTATTTTTTCATCAGCGAAATTATTCATAACAAATAGAGTGATAAAATATTGTTATGGCTGTCCTTTTAAAGAATAAAAAAAACTAATCAGCACGAGCTTCTGCGATAAAGGAAGAACATGGTGAATCTTCTAGGAAGGCAACGAACGAGGCTATGGGCTCACTTTTAGAGACCAATGCAAACCGAAGTCAGACTAAACTAAAATATCTTACGTAGAATCTCGAGAGATATACATACTTCCACCAAGTTTAAAATCTGACAGCTTACAATTTCTTACTCCTCTCAACCAAATTTTTACTTTTTAAAAAGTACTTCATGGATTACTACTATTCTATCTATATTATCAGCAAGTAGCATGTCTCGTAATCAAAGAGAATATTGACACCCAACCAAAATGATAACGAAAAGGAAAAAATAGATAGTAATAACGAGGGACCTATATAATATCGCTCCAATGAAAGAAGCTTCGAATTAGCATTTTAAAGCAATGATATGATTACAATTAAGAAACCACATGTTTTCTCCGCGCGCTATTAACTTTAACATGCCCAACCTTTTCTTCTCATTTTGAAAAATTAACCTAACGTTTTTTTCCAACTTGTCCAAACAGCCTCGTCTTTTCTTGTGTTTTTTTTTTCTTCTTCTGTAATAGGCAAACGTTTTATTTGAAATTATTTTGTTCAATTCGGGGATATTATCAGTCAGAGAAAACCATTGATCTGGTTTTGTTTTATTTTCTAACTTCAATGTAGATTTCTACTTTTAAAGTAATCTATATAAAATGCATGTATTTTAATCTTGCAAAAGAAATATTGGGTAAAGAAAAAGGTCAGTCTTGGCTCTACTGTTTTAGAAATAAAGCAAAGAAAAAATGGAACTTATTCGCTTTTTTTTAAAGAGATTTCTCTAACGTTTTTCCAGTAATTTTTTGTCCTATGATCATTTCCGATAGTGTTTCATTATCTGTTTCTAGTTAATTTTGAAGAAATTTTTGCTCCAATGGTTCTTTTCTTAATTGAGTGTTTATTTCAAAAATCATGGAAATATTCATTTAGTCTTCTTAACTAAATTAAGAAAAATCAAAGATAAATAAACTTATTTTTTTCTTCAAATTACTTTTTAAAACTTATAGACAAATGTAAATATATATACGATGATTATTTATAAAAAATGATGTTCTTTGTTTGCTTATGTATGTTATGTAATAGTTTTATAATATGATCATGTTTAATTCATAGTAAATAGTAATTGTGCTAGATTATTGTTAAAATAAAATAATTGAATAACATTAGTAAACATGAAAAACTGGAAAGTGTTATTAATGGTAAAATAAAGATGAAATATATTTAAAATATTCCTTTTACCATAAAGAAATGAAACAAACTATTGGAACAATTGTTGCTTTATTTTTTTTGGAAGAAAATGAATTTTTGAAAAAGAATTTTTGGTTTTCAATTTTTTTTTAAAAAAAATTAAAAATATTCGGAAATAAAAAATTGAATAAAATTTTTGAATTTGAATTTTATTTTAGAAAATAAAAAACATTTTTATTATTTATTTAATTTTTATTTCTTTAATAAAACATCTTTTGATCATTTTCTTCTTTGCCTGTTCTTTTGGTTAAAAAGGTTTTTTAAAAATATTTTGGGAAATTTACCCTTATTATATGGTAATTTAGATGATTATAGCCTCTGCTCAGGATGAATATTGGTGCATTCTTGCTTGAAATAATGCTTTAGTTTTGCTAATCACGCGTAGATAGTTTTTTGGGTCAAATTCACAGTATGTAGTCTAAATTTATATTGATAGAAAATATTATATAAACGGTTGAAAATTACTTAGAAACATTAAGTCAAGGAGTATTAATGTAATATATTTTTGAGAAAAATAAAGTATATTATTACTTGGAAAGAATTATCGCTTTTGAACTTGTTACACTATCTGTAAAATCGATTTTATAGTTTGTAGATCTACTTGCAAGTCGAGTATAACAAACTGTATACATTTTTAGGCAAATCTTTTTTTTTTTTTAATCAAAGGATCTGTTCAGATCTCTAACATTAATTTTTTAAGCTTCAGTCTATGAATACTTTTAAACTTTTCTTTCTTGTTTGCGTAGAATGTAAACATCTTTTGAGTTTTGACAACGCGTAGAGACAACCAACAAGTCAAAAAGGCTTCATTTATTTTCTACATGTACTGTTCTTAAATTAAGTTGAACCCACCCCGATTTCACAATATATGATTATGATATAAAAACATAATGTAGGAAGAAATAAATAAGTCAGCAAATAAAAATTCGTCCAATTGTTTTTTTTTTTTTTTTTTTTTTTTT
>NC_027748.1:29965901-29976326 GCF_000695525.1 Brassica oleracea var. oleracea | reverse complement strand
CCAATTTTTTTTTTTTTTTTTTTTTTTTTTTGAAGATTTTTCGTCCAATTGTTCACACGTAAGAACATGTGGAGGGAGTCACATGGGCACAATACTGTCATTTTCTCACCAGAAGACAGACAGAAGTGGGGTTGTCCTCTTGCTTAATCAATCTGTAAAAATTCCTTAGTTATTAGAATCATTTGGTTATATACTTCGACAACGAAGGTCCATACTTTACTCGTCTTATTATTCTTAACAAAAAAATCCATATGAAAGTATGCACACACTTTACTGTTAAGTCATAGAACAGTCCCTACTATATTTTAAATCACTTAGTTAATTAGTTCATGTTTTATAATATCGAAGATGATCTTAACTACCTTTTCATACTCTTTCAAATACATATTCTATCTCCTCTAACAATTTCGTTTTGACAGACTCTTACATAAATTAAGAAAATATTAAGTATATTAAAATCTATTTAGCTTAATATATCACTTATTAAACTAGATTTAATTTTTAATAAAGAGTGAATTAGTTATATATTTTACACTACAAACTCGTCTTCACAACATCAAAAAATTTACGCAAAAATCAAGTTAATTCTATAATGACGATGGTGATGAAACATAAGATCATCTATAATGTATTTTAATATTTTTTCTTTAAAATAGAGAAATTTTATAATTAAAATAAAGTTTACTCTAATGTATATTTTTAAAATAAAATTTTCATAGAGTAAAAGAAAAAAAAAACTTGTTTATTCTTTTGAAAATAGAGATATATTTTAGAAGATAAAATTGATTTGTCTCTAAATACTATTATAGAGAAAAATAAAAATGAATTGAAGATGCTTTAAGGAATATTATACTAAAAATGATGGTGATTTTTGTACAAATGCATTTGGTATCATGATGGATTATGATTTGATACCATGAAATTTGAGATAAATCGAGTATATTTGTTATTTCATTTAAAATTATTTTTTATATATTAATATCTCTTGAAATTTATTTGTTCTCGTCTTTACAATTATAAAAAATGATAAATAACAATTCTATTGACTACTGTTTGCAGCCTTTAAAAAAATCATAAACATACATTCTGCAAAGTTAAAGAAAACAACAAACTTTGATATCTAGTAGTAATGAAGCAACTTATAGTTGGTTTTTTTGGTGCAAAGCTTAATAGTAGTTATTAGTTAATGCTAAACGGGAAGACGTCTCATTTCCACACCAAAACTATCATATAGTAACAAATGTACATAATCTTCTAATTTCGGACTAATGGCACATCAGTTAAGTATAACAACCTATTTCCACATACGTGAAAGTTCAAAACCTGTTTCCCTCTAAACTTTGAAGGACGAACTAATACCAACAAATAGCAATTTTAAGATGGTTAGTGTTCTCTGTTTTTAAACTTAACCAATGGCTAACCTTACTAAACCAAAAATGACCCGATTAGAGAATATAAAAACCGGATTAAATCAACCTAATACAATTGGATCTAATAATCCGACCCAAGACCCGACTTAAGCCAATTGGAAACCCTAAAAACGTAAATTCCCAAATCATCTTCCGATGTCTCTCTCTCGCGAAGAATGTCGTTGCTCCTCCTCATGGATTCAATCAGGTAATTTCGACAATTCTCTGTCTCTTTCTGTTTTCCAGAGTCATTACTCATTCTTTATGGATTTGTTTCTGTGGGAAACAAAATCTCCTCTAGATTTTTAGATTTTAGGGTTTTAAAGGATGAAATCAATTTGGAGGCTTTTAAAAGGGTTTCGGGTCAGGTTTAAATCGATCTCTAGTCGGATCTTAGTTTGTGCCAGGTTGTACCAATATCAACCGATACGAACTGGTTTACTAGTTTTAATGTCATAAACCATTAAAACCAAGCCTAATCTTGGTCTGTGTGGAAACAGGTTTCAAACTTTCATCGTTTGTAAAAGTAGGTTGTTATACTTAATTGGTGCCGAGATTAAAAGATTATGTATATTTTTTACTATATGATAGTGCTGCTGTGGAAATATTTCGTCTTCCCTTAGTAAACAGATAGATCTTTGACTAGAAAATAAGTAAATGACTTTCTAATGATAGCAAAAGTAAACTCTGTAAGAACTTTCCTATATTGTATACTAATGGAGAACAGTCAAACACTCGTGTGAAAAAACCAACGTCACCATCACAATTACAGCGGTCCTTTTTGTATTTTTTTTGGGTAAAATGCAACAGTACTTTTATTTATTCTAGAAATTAACTCGTTGATTTATTATGTATTTTAATTACGGAAAAGGTAGTTCCCGACCACGAAATTTTCTCTCATTCTCTTTATAATCATCAGATCTTTCCTTGCTAGTTTTCCAGGGCTCGAAAAAGAAACTCTCAAACCCTCTAAAAAAACAAACATCATTTTGCGAATTAACATTGTTTCGAGCCCCTTTGATACAAAGAGAAGAATCCACATACAAATCTAAAACCAGTTAAGAGTTTTTCTATCAAAAAGACGAAATGCCACTGTCGGCGTCGTCGGCGGACACAAGCAAGACGGTGAAGCTGGAGAGGTACAACAGCTACCTCCGCAAGATCCACAGCACCAAAGTTCTCAAGGCGTCTTCTAAAGTTCTTTTCCGAGCAACACTCCTCGTCGCTCTTGTCCTAGTCCTTGTCTTCGCTATCAACTACCATCCACTCTCCGACAGCCACTCCGCCGCATCACACCATCTCCACCGTCGCAGCTTCTTATCAACCGGCATCTTCTCTTCCTCCTCCTCCTCCCTAGGCGAAGGAGCCGCGTGGGAGAAGCGCGTGAGACAATCCTCAACACCAAAACGACCGCACGGCCTCTCCGTCCTCGTAACCGGAGCAGCCGGGTTCGTCGGATCCCACTGCTCCATCGCGCTTCGAAAACGCGGGGATGGAGTTTTAGGATTCGACAACTTCAACGACTACTACGACCCATCGCTCAAAAGAGCAAGACAAGAGCTGTTAGAGAAGAACCAGGTGTTCATCGTGGAAGGAGATCTCAACGACGGTCCTCTCTTGCGTAAGCTCTTCGACGTCGTCCCTTTCACTCACGTCCTTCACTTAGCAGCTCAAGCCGGAGTTCGTTACGCCATGAAGAACCCTCAGTCTTACATCAGCTCAAACATCGCTGGACTCGTTAACCTCCTCGAAGTAGCTAAAGCAGCTAATCCTCAGCCCGCGATCGTCTGGGCTTCGTCCAGCTCCGTTTACGGACTAAACACCGAGAACCCGTTCTCCGAAGAGCACAGAACGGATCAGCCGGCGAGTCTTTACGCGGCGACGAAGAAAGCAGGAGAGGAGATAGCCCACACTTACAATCACATCTACGGTCTTTCTTTAACCGGTCTCCGGTTCTTTACGGTTTACGGTCCTTGGGGAAGACCCGACATGGCTTACTTCTTCTTCACCAAAGCCATACTCCACGGGAAATCAATCGACATTTACCGAACGCAAGACAATCAAGAAGTGGCGCGTGACTTCACCTACATAGACGATATCGTTAAAGGATGTGTCGGTGCGTTGGACACGGCGGAGAAAAGCACGGGAAGCGGCGGGAAGAAGCGAGGACCGGCTCAGTTACGTGTTTACAATCTCGGGAACACTTCTCCGGTTCCTGTCGGGAGACTGGTTTCGATCTTGGAAGGATTGTTGGGGAGTAAAGCGAAGAAGCATCTGATCAAAATGCCTAGGAACGGTGACGTGCCTTACACGCATGCGAACGTGAGCTTGGCGTATAAAGACTTTGGGTATAAACCAACGACGGATCTCGCGGCGGGGTTAAGGAAGTTCGTCAAATGGTACGTTGGTTATTACGGGATACAGCCGAGGCTAAAAAGGGAAAACTCTCACGCCGATGATTCCGCTTAAATAATGGCATCCTTCTTCATCAACATCACATGCTTGTTTTTATTTCTTTACAACCCGAAAAGAAAATTATTTACAGGGACAGATTTCTGTATTTTTCCGTTTTAATTTTAAAAATGCCAAAAAAAAATCATTAATGTTTTTTATGGCGGTCCTTTTTTAAGGGGGATCGAAGTGGGAATTAAATTCTTACAGCTGTATGTTATTATAGAAAGATATTTGTCGGTATAATTGGATATATATGTGGGTTTGTTATGTAATAAATGATGGGATAATGATCTTGCTGGAAAGTGTTTAGAGAGCATATATATCTTGATCACTATAAGCTTCATAAGTACTAGGCTGAATTCGATCCATAAATCTTGATTACAAAAACTATACAATATTTCGAAAGGGTTAAAACATTTTTTTCCCTTTACAATCATTTATTTTTACATGGATTCGACTTGGATTCATATGTAGTGAATGTTACTTCCTAAGACCATCTCCTACCCAATCATATTTCTATCTCTATATTTTTTCCTAAAATAGAAAAATTTTATTATAAAGGTGAAAATGTTCCAATGTATTTATAGGAGAAAATTTTATAATAGAATTCTTCTATTTATGGGGGAAAATATAGATATATGATATTTCTACCTCTAAATATAGAAGTAAAAAGTAATTTTTCTCTATATTTTCCTCTAAAATAGATGAACTCTATTATAGAAACATACATTGAAACATTTTTACATTTTTATTTTAGAGGAAAATATAGAGGTGTACATTGGAGATGCTCCAAGAGGACGGTCTGCACATGTTGATGAAAATCAAATCTATAAACAGTTTTATCGTAACGAGGAAGCATGCATGTTGTGTTTCAAAAAAAAAAAAGAGAAAGCATGCATGTTTGACACGATAGTACATCTTTTTAGCTCCTAATTTATCACTAATCTATGTAGCTGTTCAGCTAAACTGATTAGTGAAGCAGGAACAATTTCTATAATTTTTCAACAGTTTATCGAAAGTGGTATTGAGAATAAAATAGAAAAGTAGATGGTATCAATTGGAGAAAAAGCCAAAGGACAGTCTGCCATCATTCAGAACTAACAGGAGAAGGTCTATCGCCTCGTCCATTGTAGTCTTCAGGAGAAGCTGACCTCAATCTTTCATGACGTTTTGATCTTTTCTCTCTTGAACTGTCCCTCTTCTCTCTCGACCTGGAGTGTCCCTTACGTCTTGATGATGATTTGTTTTCATCAGAGTATCCAGGGGATGACCTTCTCTCTCTCCTATGCCTACCCTCAGAAGACACTGACCTCGACCTTCTTCCACTACTACGACGCCTGGACTTTTTGTCCCTGATCCGAGACTCCTTACACGTACCTTCCACTGATCCTGACCTGGACCTCCTTCTCCGTGATCCTGTGTCCTTTATCTTCTTTCAGCTCATTTCTCCTAGAAGACCTGTGTTTAGTTTCCAATGATCTAGACCTAGACCTTCCCCTCCTGTCCTCCTTCATTCCTTCAGCAACATTAATATCCTCACAAGAGCCATTACTGACTTCCAATGATTTAGACCTGGACCTCCCCCTGTGTTTCCGTTCAGTATCATCAGAACTTCTGGATGTGTCTCTGGCTCTTTTCCGACCTTCACGAGATCTTGACCCTGACCGTTTTTTGCGATGTTCAGTTCCTCCTCTCTAGTTTCATCCTTGTTATCTGCAGAATCTTCCACTGTTCTAGATCTTGAACGTGTTCTACGTCTGTGTTTGGTTTCTTCATCATCTCTTGCGGTTGATTTAGTTTCCTTATGTCGCCTTGGTGATCGGGAACCAGCACGGGATGACTTCTTATCCCCACGAGATGAGCTATCACGTCGATGTCTTGACAACTCCGAATCATCCTGCTTGGATTTTCTCTTTTGCGGATCTTATCTACCGCGTATCTCCTACTTTCAGAAATATCCTGGGAATCTCTATATGATCGCCTTCTCCCCTCATAAGTTGATCGCCTGTTATATCTTAACGGTGATCTTGATCTATGACTTCGCGGGCGACGAAACGGTGGTAAATAAGACCGAGATCTCCGCCTTCGCCTGTAACTAATTGGTGATTTTGACTTCGATCTAGACCTGGCAGGAGAGTTAGATGGTGACCTGCACAAGAGTGATGACTATCAGTTCATCTCTCAAAAGATATGACAATGTTATCATAGTCATGGAAGCCCACCTAGGTTTCTGGTCAGCTTCTTTTTCGTCATTTCCAACTCCATTAGGGTTCAATTTCCTACTAATCTCTGCAGCTCTAGCTGCTGCAAGCTCGGTGGCAGACTTCATGGTAGCAGCTTTATTCGCCGCCTGCTGAGTAGCCATGGCTTGCTGCATCAGTATAGCTTGCTGGAACTGCATCTGCTGCATCGCAACAGCCTGTTGCATCATCATTGGTAGTGAGGATGAAGAAGAGTTATCCAAAGATGGTTTCTGAGGAAGAGATTTTGCAATCTCAACATTCAAAGCCCTACCGCAGACTTCCATATTGTTTAATGCCAAAGCAGCGGTTGCTTCTTCTGGCTTTGAGTATTCTATATAAGCAAGAAGCTTTGAATCAGTTGTAGAACAGTCAACTACTGTGCCACAGAAGCTAAAATGCTGCTTAAGCTGTTCAGTGGTAAGCTGTGGACTCAGGTTGCCAACTTGGAGATATTTCTTCAATGCTTCCCCCTTTACTTCTTTTTCCGGGGAACCTAAACCATAAACTAGTACGACTCATGAGTATCACAACGGAAGCAAACTAAAATTCAATGGTTCCAACAATGAAAGGACACAATACCTAAAGGGCCTTTGTTTGATCGAGCTTGCGCTTGCATATGAGCTTGAAGGGTTTGTGCGGCGACAATAGCTTGAGCAGCAGCCATCGCTGCAGCGGAAGGTGCCATAGGTACCTGGCTAAGATTACTCATGCTTGTTGTTGCAGCTATAGCAGTCATGAGCAAACTCTGAGGAGGATGACTCAACTTGCACATAGTGTTAGCACATCTACCACTAAGGGACTCCAGGCACCAGGCAGAATAACACCACCAGAAGGACCAGGAGAAATCCCCAGAAACCGAACCAGTGTAGTTCGGCATTGTTTGGTTTATAAGGCTTGAGTATGAAGGTGGAGCAGAGCCAATCAATCAAGCAGAAGAAGAAGAGGAGCCTGTTACAGACATAAAGAGAGAACCTTTAACATCAAACACCACAAGAGAAACAATATTATAAAAACCTTTACCTTGGCTAAAGAAGACAGGAAAAGGACTACCCAAAATGGCATCCCCATTGCATTCAACACTCACCATATAGTTAACCTCTCTTGGGCACAAAGTAGGTAACAGCATAACTCCCATCTCCAACATCTTTAACCACACCTTCTTGCTCTTCACCGCCAACACCTACACCGGGCGTCACCTTAACCCTAACCAAAGCTCCACCGTTAGGAACTTTTCTCCCATCGTTACAACCACAAACGTAGACGGCACACAAGCAGTAGCTCCAGAGGCCGTGGACTTGCTCGGATCCACAGGACCAATTGGCTTCCTTGACAAGTAATCGGATTCATCATCATCCGAATCGCTGTCGGATTCGTGTGCAGGCTGCTCCGATACCATAGCAGGTTCGATCAACGGTGTAGGTTGATCGTCTTCTGCGTGTTTCATTCAGCGTTAACAAGCACCAATCTCAGATTAACACCGCCGCAAAGCTAAATCCCTGATTCGAAAATTTGCAATTGATAGCCTACGCTTCCATCACCAAAGCTAGGAAGAGGAAGCCGATTGGTAGAATGGTGAGATCGAAGGTCGATCCCGCGGTTCTAGGGTTTATCGTCACTTGCGGGCTAGATTTAAAGGATTCGACCGAGGTTTTACTTTTATTACCTATATATACATATAGTTCTCCTTTTTTTCAAAGTTCTCTTATAAATAAACACAAGTAAAAGCGGTGATTTAAATAACTTTTATCATCCAATATATAAGGAGATATAATAGACATGACTACTCAACAGCATCGTTATAAGAGTAGTCGCGTGCGTAACGAGGAAGAAATAAGATTCAAAGAGAAAGGGATGGTGAAGAAGAAGAAGAAGAACGCGCTCGAGTTATGGAGTATCTTCAAAGAGAGACTAACTCCGACGGATTTGAAGACGCTCACCTCCTTGCTGATAGATTCTAACCGCAGAAGAATCGACAAGACCCAACTCATTGCATCTGCTCTGGTTTTGTTCAAGAAGGACGACTTTCTTCATCGATGCTTCACAGATTTTCTCAACAAGCCTCAAGAAGAAGATGAAGAAGAGGATGAAGATAAAGCACTCAGTGAGGTTGAGGCTGAGTCGCTCAAGAACTTCTGTAAGATGGTCAGTAAGGGACTGGGTCCTTCCGAGTTGCTAGAGTTAGTCTCCTCCGTTAAAGACTTTGGTAAGAAAAAAATCAAACTCAGCCAGTTTCGTAAGTCTCTTTCACTTTTGTTCAAAAACAATGGTCAAGAAGATGAACGTGGAAAGACCCAACAAAACGTTCAAGATACGGGTCTTGAACTTGAAGAAGGTGAAATACGAGAAGATGGTCTTGGGGTTAGGGCTAAAGTAGGTAACAAGTCGAAAGAAGATCAAAAGATTGGAGCCGATGCTGCTGAGATTAGGGTTTCTGAGGAGCGAGAGTTGGTGAAAGACGTAACGCATGGCTTAGACAAGATGGATTTGGAAGGAAAGAAGAGAAGACTATTGCAAACTACTGAGAGGTCTCTGAAGAAAGCAAGAACCTCGTCAAGGCAGTTAGAACGAGTGACACCGAGCTATAAGCTTATCCCTGAGGAAGAACAGTGTCCTGTCTCAAACAAGGTACTGAACAACAAGTACGCTGTGATGCAATTTAAAGGTGCTTCGAGACGTAAGAAACTGAGCAAGTACGAAGAAGCAGTGGCGAGATGCGAAGAGGACATGTTTGAGAGTGATATGTTGATGGAAGCTCTGAAAAGCGCAGTGGAGAGTGCGGAACAAGTTATAAAGGAGGAGATGAGCCTGGAAAATCTTGGTGTGAAGTTCTACAGATGCATCGAAAGGCTATACCGTGGAGATATGTTTGCAGTTGTAAGAGAAGACCACAAGACGGTTTTGCCTGTGATCTTAATCAGGCTGAAGCAGAAGCTGGATGCGGTCAGAGTTGCTCGGGAAATATGGATCCCTATGTGGAAGCAAGTCTTTGAAGATAACACTATAAAGCAAAGAGAATCTACTACATTTAGACGGCGATAAATGTAACTAAGCAGGTTTACTTTTGGTTTGATGTCCCACTTTATGACACTGTGTATTTCATGAGAGTTTTGTAAATACAGGAAAGGCAGATTTTTTAGCACAAGAAGAACAAAGTCTTCAAGCAGATCAACCCAAATCTCTATACTCATAGTAATGTTGATACAAGAGCCTACAATTTATATTTCTTAGGCAGCTAATATATTAATTAATGCATTGCGTGTAACTACACTTCTTTTTTAGAGGCCGGTCTACATTGGAAAATTCCAACAAGAAGACGCTTTTGAAGTAGAATTAACGTTTAACAGCAAATCCAAGTAGAAATTCCTGCAATTCCATATCAAGCTCTATTAAGTTAGCTTATATTTGCTGGACTTAAAGACAATATAATGATCGAGTATCAAATTGTCAAAAAGAAAATGGATATACATGGTTCACCAAAAGTTCACTCCTTGAAATTGCTTCACTGTTTTTCTTTTCTTTTGTCCTCTGACAAGCCATTAGTTGAAAATAAGATGATTTTAAAGGCTTTTGGACAAATATTAAACCTTGTGTCGAAGTCATTAGTACTGTTGCGGCCCTGGCCACTATCTTTTGAAGTAATTTTTGTTCTTTCGACTTGCACTTGATCTTATGGTCAAGTACTTACCATACATCATATTATAAGTGATAAGATTCAAATAAAAACGAAAGTTACTAGAGAAAACACACAAGCATAACGACAACAACAACAAACAAATGATGAGGAAATTCAGCCAAAGACAACAAAGACGCAACAAGAACAAAATATGATCGAAACTCAGATCACGTACAAAAGAAACTAAACACATCTTAATGCTAGAAAGTAGAAACCAACCATCTTAATTTCTCTCTCACTCTCTCATGGAGACACTAGACCACCTCCTGAAACTGAACCTCCACCATTAGCTCCAACACCAGGAAAACCCATTGCACCGCCCAAACCACCAAACGCACCGGAGCCACCAAGAAGCTGCAACATCCCGAGTTGTGATATGTGAAAAGGCTTAAGAGAATTGATTTGGCTACCTATGTCACCAAAGTTGACTTACCTTTTCCGTCACACATCCGTTTAGAACTCCAAAGTTAAGCGTGCTTGAGTTGGAGTAGTGGAAGGATGGGTGACCTATCGGGAAGTGATTCGCGATACCGTGTGAGTGAGGCCAAAGCACGGGGAAAGGTCGGGTGGTGATTGCAGGGTCAGTAAACAATGATTTCGAGCCTTCAGAAATTAACGGACCGACCGTCGGATGGGATGGGGCCCA
>NC_027748.1:29963501-29965889 GCF_000695525.1 Brassica oleracea var. oleracea | reverse complement strand
GGTCCGACGGTCGGATGGGATGGGGCCCACGGGTCGAGAGAGCGGACGTGGGTGGCCCATTAGCTGTGGGCGGTCGGGGCGTTACAAGTGGTATCAGAGCTGGTTAGCCATCTCCGTTCTGACCTGAGAGGCGTCTTGAGACCTGTCATAGATTTTATAAACAATTATGTAAAAGCATATTATGTATGAGAGACTAGACAAGTGATAGCAAATAACACAGACCTTGGCTATCCACTTAGTTGATAGTACAACTGTAACTTCCCGAGTTGATATATGAAAAGGCTTAAGAGAATTGATTTGACTACCTATGTCACCAAAGTTGACTTACCTTTTCCATCACACATCCGTTTAGAACTCCAGAGTTAAGCGTGCTTGAGCTGGAGTACTGGAAGGATGGGTGACCTATCGAGAATTGATTCGCAATACCGTGTGAGTGAGGCCAAAGCACGGGGAAAGGTCGGGTGGTGATTGCAGGGTCAGTAAACAATGATTTCGAGCCTTCAGAAATTAACGGACCGACCGTCGGATGGGATGGGGCCCACGGGCCGAGAGAGCGGGCGTGGGTGGCCCATTAACTGTGGGCGGTCGGGGCGTTACAGAAGCGGTGTCCCGGATGGAAGCGGCAACGTCATACCAGTTCCACCAGGCATCCCCATGAATCCCCCAACTCCTGCAGCACCGCCCACTATGAAATTCTTACGGTCGTCTAGAGGGGCATTGAAGGTAGGAGACTCAGCTTTGGTAGGAGAAGCAGCTCCATGAACAGGTAGAGTCTGAGTTTGCTGCAAGTTGCGAGCACCTGCGTGGACCAGAAGCAACGTAGCTGCACAGAAAAGCACGAGATTGGTGAGTGATGAGAAACTCATGGCCATTTTTGTTTTTCTCACGGCCGATTGTGTTTAGAATTTTGAAAAGATATTGAAGCTGTTACGGGTCTAATTTGATTGCTTAGATGCATGGTTTGGAATGGATTATATAGAAGAAGAAAAGAGGTACAGATTACAGTTGAGGATAATAAATTGGATATAGAGACATAAATTAAAGAATGACACTGTTTAATGGCTTGTCTACAAATTAGCTTATTGGTAATGAGTTTCCACTTTTATCCAAAAATGGAATGGTTATATATGTGGATGGGCTTGGTAGGTCGTAACTTGATCGACTCTCAGCAAACTATACGCAAACTGAATATGCAGTGTTGCTCATTTTAGACTATAAAACACAATCACATTTTACAAGATTGAAGCGACTGTTTATTCATATGTCCCCAGCGGCTCTAAGTTTATAATTTAAAATCTCTTTTTTTTTGCTGTACAAAAATTATATTTATTCAGTTTAATGGCTTGAAGCTTCTTTACTCCTTTTCTGTCTTGCACTTAACCTTCTTTTAACTTTTAAGTTTCATCGGTTCTATCACGTTAAATTCGAATCAGACTGAAACCAAGCCGAACAATGCTAGTAAAGTTGGTTGCTTTCGTTGTTTCCTTTTCAAGTCTACGAATTGTTTAAAACTAACGAGAACATATACAATTGTTTTTGATACGTTTTATTTTTTGACTATGACATTTTGACTCTAATTAAAGTTGTAAGCCAATTTCCAAGACGCTCTGTTTGAATAGCAGACCCTGTGCTAATTGAAATTTGAAACGAAACAGTACTTTTCAGTAATCTATAGCCAATTGCCAATGCTACACTCAATAAAAGCACTTGTTATTAGAACAGTTTTTGCTTTACCTTGGTCGACTTTCTCTTTGTTCACTTCTATTTTCTTCCAAGACAGAAGGCTAAGTTTTCAGGTAAAAAAAACAAAGCCAATTTATGATGGTCTTTTTGAGGGGAACAATATGCAATTCTTTTGATTTTGATTTATTTCAGCACATTTATGATGGTATTACCAAGAGGTAAACGTATATAGTCATTAATTCGGTGAAGAAGGGTAATTAAGCACTAAGTAGAGGTAACAAAATTCTCTATATGCAGGAAGGAATAAATAATATACTGATGATTTTTAGCATTTTTTGATCATTTAGACAGCATTTAGATATTGTTTAGGTTACCTAAAACTACATTTATCTATATAAGGTATTTAAGTGGCTACTTGGTGAATTAGGAGCTATCAGAGTGGATTAGAGACAAAAGGGCATGATGCCATTCTTTTAAACTCGCAGCAGCATTCGACAGCGGTCAGTTGTAGATATTGCGAAAGGTGTATCGATCGATATCCCTATAGGATCATCGATCGACACTTTCTTGTGAACAAAAGACGACAGTTGAGATCCAAGATCTAGTTAGTTAACCAGTGGAACATTGTCATCGCTGATCACTGTGATTAAGGAATTGAGCTCTAATATATCATGCATGCAACTGTTAGGCATCTATAGGATTATA
>NC_027748.1:29962930-29963191 GCF_000695525.1 Brassica oleracea var. oleracea | reverse complement strand
TTTTTTCTTGTCTTTTCAGGTGCATGCCCAGCAGTACTAGAAGCAACAAGGACAAACACCTGCTATTCTCAGAAGATCCTGCTCAGTTGGAACGAACGATCCGCAAAGACCAACGTTCCACATCGCTCGATGCAGCAGCTTTCACGTCGACCGATTCTCACACCCAACCGTCGACCGACACCCGACCTTCATCGTCGACCGATCTACATCGTTCGACATCGATCGATACTACACCGCGTACATCGATCGATCATCAGTCGC
>NC_027748.1:29962516-29962784 GCF_000695525.1 Brassica oleracea var. oleracea | reverse complement strand
GAGCTGCTCAACCTATAGAAGAGGCTGCTCGACCAAGGGCACTGGCTGATTACAATCGTCCAGATGAGTACTACGCCAACAGATCTGCTATTCGACTTCCAGAGATTCAGAAGCAGAATTTCGAGCTGAAGCCTCAGTACTACACACTAGTGTCGCAGATACCCTACTCGGGGTTACCGCACGAGCATCCTATGGACCATCTAGAGAGGTTTGAGGATCTTATCGCTGCTATTCGTATGGATGGAGTCCCCGAGGACTACATATTGTA
>NC_027748.1:29961551-29961867 GCF_000695525.1 Brassica oleracea var. oleracea | reverse complement strand
TTCAATGGGAAGATAGATTCCGCCTACAACAGTCTGAACACGAGAATTGAGGCCTTAGGGACTCAGGTGAGGAAGCTTGAAATGTAAGTGGTTCAGACTAGAGACACTGTAAAGAGGCAAAAAGACTTGGCTAGAGAGGCAGGAGTTGAGAAAGCAAAACACCATGTAAATGCCATCATAGATGATGATTTCTGGCAAGTGGTGAAGCATGAGAAGCTTGGAGAAGGAGACTTCGAAGTTGAAAGCTCCATGAGTTTCGGCGGATCACTTTGGTGTCGATCGATGTCAATGGGTGCACATCGCTTAACAGACCATG
>NC_027748.1:29960804-29961481 GCF_000695525.1 Brassica oleracea var. oleracea | reverse complement strand
AGTTCGAATCATGACTCATGAGGAATTCGCAGAAAAACATCCTCACCCACCCCCCCTCTCTACGTCAAAATCGATCGACGACATGAGCCATCAGTCGACCGACAGAGAGAGACTGAGATCGATCGACCCCCCTCACCTCCCATCGATCGACAGACACCTCTCACCTACCGAGTGCGATTACCATTTATTGATAGTGACCGAATCAACGCACTCAGACCACCACCTAAACCTTTAGCAAACCCACCAGAACCTACAACCAACCCTTCAGACACTACACCAGAGCATATGAAAGTTGATGAGACAACTGAAGAAAGAAGGTTAAGGAAAAGAAAGGAGAAGCTTCCTAAAAACCTTAAGAGGAAATCTAATGAGAAGGAGATGGATGGTTTCACTAAGTGAGTCCTCAGAATCCCAGTGGAGAAACCTTTTGATGAAGTTTATTACACACACCGGTAGTGGATGCTCTTCAGAGAGACTAAGGAGACTGAGGAGGACATTAGAAGAATGTTTCATCAGGCCAGGGAAAGGATGGAACTAAGGATCACATTGAAGAAGAAGAGTGATCCTGGGAAGTTCGCAATACCATGTGTGGTGAAGGGTATTGAATTTTCCCATGTACTTTGTGACACAAGAGCATCAGTCAGCATACTACCTAGGGTTATGGCAGACCAGCTGGG
>NC_027748.1:29960515-29960704 GCF_000695525.1 Brassica oleracea var. oleracea | reverse complement strand
ATAGCAGATATTCTTCAGTTGGCCAATGGACCAGACAACTTGTTTATAAAGCAACGCAGCATTCCAGACAACATCCCAACTATTCTAGACCAACATCCAAGGGCCGACACAACAGAAATTGGTTCACACCAATCGTGCCAACCAGTAGGCCAAACATCGATCGACAAGGATGCTCTTACATCGTTCGAC
>NC_027748.1:29957994-29960408 GCF_000695525.1 Brassica oleracea var. oleracea | reverse complement strand
AGAGATGAGTCTGGATATGCAAGGAGCGTAGCTGGTGAGATGATCCCTGTTACCATGGACAACATTAGAAAAATTCTGGAGAGAGCATCCCTATTTGAGGAGAGTCACATATGTCTTTCTAGACATACCACTTCTTTCACACCTACAAAACTGACACCAGAGATCTACACCAATGATGAGATTAATGAGATGGTGACTAGTATTTGTGGAGCTCAGGAAAAACTAGGAGATGAACTCAAGACATTGGTAGATGACACTTATCAACCCAACCTTTGGACAGAGGTTACAATGAGCTTTTCAGAAGTATGGCACAGATGAGGACAGAGATTGAGAGTATGCAGCACATTCTTGAGAAAGAAGCTACGACATCACCATCGATCGACGCCAACAAAGCAACATCGATCGACATCAAGCCACAGACATCCCAAATTCCTGCAGGACCGGAAAGTTTGGCAGAGAAAAAGGATGAATGGGAGATCGCATACATCAACACGAAGATTAACGACGTATACAACCCTCTCAACAACAACGTGGATTGGTTAAGCACGATAATTGATTTGCTACAGCAAGATTTGGACACCATTCACAAGAAGGACCAACAACCAGCCACATCGATCGATATCTGCACCATCACATCGATCGACAGCAAGTTCGCAGCCATGGAAGATAGGTTACAAACATACGATGATATGCACGACTTCCATTCGACGTCAGACTCAGTGGACTGGATAGCCGTGCAGAGTTGTTACAGAAGGAAGTCAAAGCCATTCAGAGGCAATTCACATCTCAACACCAGATATCAGCATCGATCGATAGTAAGGCACCAACATAGACCAATAAACACTTGGTCCAACACAAGATATCTGCATCGACCGATAAACACTTTGTCGCATCGATCGAAACCACGTCTACACCAGACGCCGAGCAGCTGATACAAAACAAAATGGAGTCAATGCACGAGGAACTGAACCAGCTATCAGCATACGCCTACGACAAGATAGGATGGCATCAGTTCTGCATTGAAAACACCCAAGAAAGGATACAGAACATCTCAAATGCAATACATAAGATGGATGAGAGATGGACCAGAAATGATGAGGCCACAAGAAGTTTCATTGCAGCTTGGTCCAGAATGTGCAGAGATGAGGTGGATGCTTGTTTCCCAACAAGTAGCTGTCTTTCCACCAACTAGCCATACACCTCCACAGTCAAGATAAATGACTATAACAAAGCGTTGAGTGGGAGGTAACCCACTATTAGGGAATTTTAATTGGTTTTCTTAGTTACTAGTATTTTCTTTTATTTTCATTCTTTCAGATTTATTGCAAGACCCAAGTAGGATGATTACCATATAGACCGTGGACGAGACGTCGACATCGATATCGATCGACCTACAATCACATACGACGATCGATGCATACCGATGCACATCGATCGATTCCCACTCCGTTCAGGCTTATCTTTCTAACTTGTTACATTGAGTACTTATGATTTAGTTTCCACCATAACTCCGACTGTGTTACACTGGGACAGTGTAATTTAAGTTTGGGGGAAGGTTTACTGATATAATTTATTCTGATTCTTATAAATTTTTTTAAAATAAATTATGCTTAGCTATGTGAAAGGGACTATGATCTTATTATTGATTTATACTTGAATGTCTAACCACTCTTTAGCACCATTCTAGATTTACTGATTGCAGATAGTACTAAAGATGCTAAAGTGGATCAACCTGTCAACTATACACACTTGCCTTGATTGTTTGAAGGAACCAAAGCTGACCTCCAATACTAAACCTGACATAATCGCTTGTCTTGGGGCTTGGTATACATGGAATCGGATTTTTCAGACAAGTCTGGAAGGTAACGCCTTGTGTAGATTCATTTATTACATTTCCTCTCTCTATTTCGACCCTAGAGTAGTTAGTTTTTATCAAAAAAAAAAAATCCGAAATTTATTACTTAATTAGGACTTAGGATTTAGTTAGGAGGAATCTGAACATGACTTGGTGGCTAAAACCTTTAAGGCTTGATTCATAAAGATTTCAATAAAAGAATTCGAACGGGACTTGGATGCGGCAATCTTCAAGGCTTGCTTCACAAAGAATTCTTGGATATAGGTCAAAAAGAAGTGAACATGGCTTGGTGGCAACCACCATTAAGTCTTGATTCATGGAAGTCTGTCCGATCTTGGTCACTGATCTTGCAATATAAGCAGACTTTGACTCAAGAGAGAAATTAGAGAGAGAGAATTTAGGAACTAAGTTTTACCTGCAGTTGCAGATACTTGTCTGAAAATCCTTGCATCCTGTGATTGATACTCCCAAGGTAAAGCATTCACTTTTATATTTATGCTAAGAAATGAGGTTAGTAGAGGGGAATGTCAGACAGGATTTGCTGAGTTGTAGACTAGTT
>NC_027748.1:29944360-29956948 GCF_000695525.1 Brassica oleracea var. oleracea | reverse complement strand
ACGATCCGCAAAGACCAACGTTCCACATCGCTCGACGCAGCAGCTTTCACGTCGACCGATTCTCACACCCAACTGTCGACCAACACCCGACCTTCATCATCGACCGATCTACATCGTTCGACATCGATCGATACTACACCGCGTACATCGATCGATCACCAGTCGCGAAACATGGTTGCGATTGTTATTCTCAGACAGGACGAGAATGGAAACCTGTATGACCAGGATGGTCATCTGCGTAATGCAACATGTCAGAAACTAGACGCTTAGGAGAATGTAATCCCTGATACTGATGCTACAGGAGCTGCTCAACCTGTAGAAAAGGCTGCTCGACCAAGGGCACTGGCTGACTACAATCGTCCAGATGAATACTACGGCAACAAATCAGCTATTCGACTTCCAGAGATTCAGAAGCAGAATTTCGAGCTGAAGCCTCAGTATTACACAATCATGTCGCAGATACCCTATGTATAGGCGCAAACCTAGGAATTCCTAAAATATCTCATCTGCCAGGAATATGGGCCAGCTTGCGACCAGCACAATACGAGCTGGGTTGGTCGATGAAGGAGCTTGGAATGGAGGAAGATGGAACAAAGCTCAACCTATACCAGGAGAAGGATTTTCATCAACCAAATGGGCATGAGGAACATGTCGGATTTGGTTTTGAACGAGGCCAATTTGAGATGGTCGAAACCAAGTATTTCCAGCCCATGAAGTAGATATCAAACAAGTTGATGATACACTCTTATTCTCGGTTTGGACATAGACCAGATCTAAGACTAAAGCCCTTGTGGAATCAGTTGGAGATTTGGTTCATTCCGTGCAAGCTGAAGAGATCATGACCGCTTCAGTCAATGTGCTGACCATGGTTCAACATTTCGATTTATCATTGTTAGAATCACACTTTTTTCATCAGGTAATTTTGAAAATAGATGTTGCTTATGGTTTTCAAGACATCCAAAAAAATCGAAATAGAATACTATTAACTATTTCATTGATGTAAGCTAATTTATTTCCCATCAAGAAAGGCTCTTAGAACAGTCGCCAACTAGTTTTATGAAACTTCGGATATTGACCCAACTTTTTGCTGATAAATTAATCCAATATTGAGAAGTACTATCCCACGAGACGAAACAACGCCCCATAAATGTAATTGATTCTCACTGCTTGCTTCACTTTGTTATAAAACTTGAATTTGTTATTTTCTTTCAAAGTTGTGCCATTTGTTATGACATGTCGTAATTGTTTAACTAAATCATCAAAGAGTAGTAATATAGGTCTAACCTTTTGTTAGAACACATGTAATATTGGCGAATATATATATTTTTTACATTTTCAGTCAAATTTTTAAATTTGATATATATATATATAATTGTAGGCTTATGAACTTAGACTGAATAGTCCATTCAATTGAGGTGTCAAATCGTTTTAATGTTTTATTAGTTAAAATGGACTAGCTCATCTTCTTAACTATTTTTGGTGGCCAACATTTAAACTAATACTAGAATATGACCCGCGTTGAAACGCGGATTATGTTTTTCATCATGAAATCAACAAATATAACTATGTATTAAGTTAATTTATTATATAAATTTTTTGAGAAGATTGTTTTTTGTTTCTTTTATTTTAAAATTTATTTGTAATCGTATTTTAATTGGTAACAATAACATAACAAAACTTTTTGACTGTTGCATGGATTTTATCCTGCTATAAAATAATAAAACCTATCTTTAGTCAAAAAAAACTTCCATTCACCAAAATTAACCATTTGTATAACTAAACTTAGAATAACTAAACCAAAAATAACTGTTTCATTAGCAAAAATTAACTATAAATTTTAATTATATAAATTTTAATTATTATCATTTTGAGGTTAATATTTAGATTTGGTTTCTAAAATGTTCTGATATGGAATATTTCCTTCACATGTTTATTGATATATATAAGATTTTACTTCAGATTTTAAAACTATTTCCTAAGTTATGGTTGGATGGATACAATAAAAGTTACCATACAGATTTTTGAAAAACAATTACTGTAAAAAATTTACTGTAAGAAAATCATAATAGACCCATTTCATTAACAAATTAAACTAATTATATATTTCGATAATTAATATGGTATTGCTTTTATTTACCTTATTTAGCATATTGTTTATTATCCTATTTTGTGGTTATTGTTTATACTTTATACCTAACCTTATGTATATTTTCTTCTTTTTAATGCTTTTAAATATTTTCCTAAAAATCATCCATTTATATTCAATATACGCCCAAACATTTAAAATATTAAAAAAGAAATATTTTTGGTAACAATATTTCGAAAATATACATAACAAAATCTGTAACAGATTTGTTCAAATTGTTTTTCAACTCTGGTTATTATTAGAATCATCAATTGTTTTTTTTTTTTTTTGCTAAATAGAATCATCAATTGTTCACCATACCAAAATGGTTCAAATAAGAAATAAAAAGTTATACGGCTTCAGCTAAGAATAAAACAGCTCAAAAATGAAGAAATGCAGAACAGAGCACAGAGAGCTCCTTCTCCCATAGTTGAAAACCATCATTGAAAGGACTTTACGATTGTCTTCTTATTGAACACCAGCTTTTGAAAAAAAAAAAGAACACCAGCTTTTGAATTAATTGTCTCTCGCAGCCATCTCGGACTCTTCCAAGCAACATTAAACTGATGTATGTGATCCCTTATAACCCTTTGAGCGATTTATGTTGACACAGTCTTAAGGGTATTCAGTGTATGGTCAAGAGACCAGAATTGAATGAAGGAGAGGCCAATCGCTATTCCTTTGAGAAGGTAACGAAACTGAGAAAAGAGATGAGTGTGGAGCATAGCTCTTCCCTTGCGTCACACATTGTCGACTTAAAGATGATCCTGTGGTATGTAAATGTTTGGATTAATGATGAGTTTTTGCTTATATAATCGTTTAGATCTGATTAGTATATCGTATTGGTTAATTTCTGTTAGTGTTAATGGGATAAATATTGTATAACCGAATTGTAAAAAATGTTAAATTTATTTTTAATAAGATGTGAATAGGTCCAAAACTTAAATGACAACATTTTTAAGTAGATAAAAAATAGGACCTTAAATTAATAAATTAGATTTTGTAATATACAAGAGATAAAAAAAATTAATCATCTGACAAGGGTTTTCAACATTTTACATATTTTGATAAAACAATATATGAGCACCCATAAGTTATAAAACATCAATTATAAATTGCCATACCAAATAATGGAATTATATAAGAAATTACTAATTTGTAATATTTTACATTTAGCAAGTTAAGTTATTCATAGTAAAATATTTATATCAGTCTAACTATAAGATTAGCTAAACAATCTGGTTATGTTCATAATTTTTTGTCAAACAACTGATCGTTAAGTAAGGTTTTTAACTATAAGATATTTTTATCATTTATAATTGTTTTTAAAATTGGAATCATAACATATATATACGAAACGAAATTTAAAATTTTAGTAGAAGCGATTGTATAATTAACTTTTAATTTAATAAATAAGATAAAAAATAATAAATATATAATTATAACTATATTATGCTTACATTTATGATTATTAAAATCTAGATGGTCAAAATGTGATCACGTGATTATGATTCATATTTTAATTGTATGTTTAGTCTAACTTACTTTTACTCAATTTTAACATCTTATATATTAAAACAGAAGTCACAACCTTGATTCGTGTGTGATTTTTTTTTAAAATGGACCTAATTGACATATTCCTAAAAAGTCATGTCACATTTAATCTCTAATTTTATCATTTAAATTTTGGACCTACCAAAATTTTTTATTAAAAATAGACCTAATGGACTTATTCATAAAATGTCATGTTACATTTAATCTTTAATCCTATTATTTTAAATTTTGGGCTACCAAAATTTTTTATTAGGCTATCAATAATTGGATTTAAACAATACATGATTCATTGGATTTACAGATAGTATAAATTAAATAGATATAATTTAATGTTGTAATACTATACCTCCATATGTTAATCATTTAAATATTTGTCGATGTTAACTTTTAAAATTATAATGATTTTTTTTTTAAATAACAAAAATCATATTATCTAACAATGATTAATCTTTACTACATTAAACCAATGAAAACAAATTTTAAACTATATAGTCTATTTTTAAAATTAAACAAAAATTAAATGTTTAATTATTTGCTCGATAATATAAATCTATGAAGCGAAAATTTTAATTTTTTAAAAAAATTCTAAATTTTTGAAATGTTACAATATCTTTGAATATGACAATAAAATAATATTTTACTAATCTTTATTTATATAGTTACGTTTTTAATAATGAAATAATAATCCAAAAATATATATATAGAAGAAGATACAAATACATGTGAAAGTTTGAAATAATCTATTCAATAAAAAAATATACCGTAAACTTATTATTTTTTAAAAATTGATAGACACATATATATTATAATATATACTAATTTAGAATTAAAAATAAAATGTTTATATAAAAATAAATAAAAACAAAAATCCGCGCGGTTGCGCGGATCGAGATTTAGTTTTCATTATTTCATGATATTTTTCGTAGTATAATGTATGACCAATTATTTCCATATAATGATTCTAAATGTATTCTATTTTCATTAATATTGCAATAAAAGATATCAAAATGATAATCCACCGTATTTTGACCTTGGGTTTCATGCTTCTACAGGAAAAAAATAAGATTGTTTTTAACATTTAGCACCTAAAAAAAAACAAATTAAGCGAACATGCCACAACATAAATTTTAATTAAGTCTTGATGCTACACCAAATCTAACACAATAAAATAATGACATCTAAAATGTGCAAATAAATAAAACAAAAGGACAACCAACATGCATCCAACACAACTTTTGTTTTTAAGGTCACCAACATAAAATTATTAAAGTATCTTTAAGCGAAATAGTATTAACATAGGGACAAATATGTAAATCCTTACATGATAGTACTTCCATGAATAAAACTAAATATTTGCTGAATGGAACTGGCTATGTCTTCCGCCGTAAACTTCGTTTCACTTGTAATCTGCACATGTTTACATCGACCTCATGTTAACCTTTAGCAGTTACTACATAAAGAGGTTAATGAACAAATATAATGTATTTATTTTAGGCCCTTAAATAATGTGTATCTTAGTGCCACAGCAAAATTGGTAATTATATTGGTACTTAAACGCCTATTAGTATTATTATATGTAAGCAAGTGGAACTTGCCTTGACAATGAAGGAGTAGAGGACGGTTTGTTCCATGGTAGTGATGCTAGTGTGAAGAATAGAGAGATGGAGATCTTCCAAAGCAGCCATAGTCATGAGTAATTGGCCTGGTCTTCTTTTTGATAGTATTTTGATCATGGCATCAAACCCTAGTAGCTTAACCTCCACGTCAGCCAAACATGACTTGTTCTCCGTCATCTCCTCCAGAAGTCCTCCTCCGCCCTCTAGCTCGGTTATATTTTTGGTAATTATGAGCGGTTGAGTTTGGTTAGCTACCCTAGTTACGGGGCAAGAAGAAGGATTTGTTGGCCTGGTCATGCCCCTTGTTTGCCTATGACCGGTTTCTTCCAAGATTCTCCGACGCTTTTGTGATTCCAGACACGGTAGGAGTTCCTCGAGCTCTCTTACAAACTCTATTACACCTCCTATGATCGAGGCTTTGTCTCCCTATTATATGCATAACATTCAGTTTATTTACGTATAGTTTGAGACGGTTTTTTTTTTTTTTTAACACTGAAAGAATACCATTCAAATCCAAAGGCTGATACAGCCAAATGTAACATGGTGGACAAAGGTCAACACCTATCAAACAGAAACAAAAAAAAACCAACCCAATAGGGAGGAAACACTAATATGGAAAGATTAAAAGATGAAGCTAAGACAAGGAGACAGCCACTAAGAATCTAGACCCTAGGAACGTGGCTCCTAAGACCAAGGTCTAGGCTTCTCCTGCAATCGCGTGCTGAAGCCAAGATGGACCATTCCGTGCTATATAAGATTGGTACCGATGATCAGAAGTTACACTCTCCGCTATTCTCAAGGCTATAGAGTTTCTTGCTGGGAGAATGTGGTTGAGGCTCCAACCCCTCAAAAGATGTAGTTGAGATCTGATAGAATATGACACCCGAGAGGATTCAGGAGCACATACCTGACCATCCCCGTTATATAATACGCGCCGTGCGTGAGCACAGGAAGACTCAAAAATTATGTTGTCAAGCCTCAACGATTTCATACTCTCAACTGCCCATAAAATTGCCCAAAGTTCAGCTTCTTCAAGTGATTGAATCCTAGAGTAGGAGCGTCGACTATGCATAAGCACACTCCCTCACAAGGTTTAGTTGTACATATATATTTATGAATATCATACCCTTTTAACGTAGGAGCCAGGCATGAGGGACCTGAGGACACGTAAATGCTCGTTCATTTGCTTCCTACGTTTCCTTTCGACCATGATACGAGTCATACGTTGGCTTTCCACTTCTTCGATGGTCTTGCTTGTTCTAGCTCTCTTCCTCTTGCTGTTCACCTCCTTTGTTGTAACATTATTGTTGTCCCTATCTTCATTTTCTCCTCCTCTAATAAAACGGAGTCGCCTGGAGTTATTGTCTTGGTCTTCAAGAAAAACGCAGCCAATGTTTCCTCCGCACTCACCTCCCTCCTGAGGCGTCCTATGAGAAGACATGAGATGCTGGGTTCGAATATGGTCCTCTATCCTTTCCTTCAAGACTGGGAACTTCAAGAAGCAAACCGGATCAAACCCGGTTTCTTGAACGGCTTGGTTATTGGTCCGGTTCAACGCCAATTTCGGACCGAAGTCTGCAAAATGCATCATGTCTATAAATGTCTTTTTATCAAAAAAAGGCGTTGCTCCAAATTCGGAAGGGGACAGTTGATGCGGCTGCTGTTGTAGCATTGGTTGCTTTTGCGGTTGAAGGTCTCCGTTGAGCGTATAGTCTATCATACCGGAGCTGTTACTGTCATGACCGCCTAAGGGTTTACCGAAGAAGTTCGATGCCTGAGAGGAGTTGGGTAATATACATAAATTTAAAATATATATGCGAGAAAAATTAATGCTTGAGATGGGAAGAACGTACGTACCGAGTAATATTTATCCATTGATATTCGTACTTTTCTTTTCGCCAAATGTTGATATTGTACTTGATTATAAACGTGTTATGTCTAACTTCTTGATCACTCCAACACGACCTAACGACAATAATCTATGAGCTTCAGAGTCAGTTGAAAACATATCCATGAAAGAAAGGAAAAACACACGTAGAACACAAGTTATTATAAACCTAAACAAATATGCATATATACATGCATGTCTATACAAATATTTTCTCAAACTGAAATATATATATGAAATATAATTTAACGGTTAACATCACTAGAAAATCCTGTAACAAAAAAAAAAGATTAACATCACTAGAAGTCAGAGGCGTGCTTAATGTACATTTAAAAAGACCATTGCCTTAGACCCCCAAGAGATAATACGAATTATGGAGCCTCATTTTCATGAAATATTGTGTATCATACTGATTATAGCTATACAACATTAAATTATATTTGTGTTCATCCCAAGTTTGACACCCTAAGTTAATTTTAGTTTTACTTGTTTTCTAAATAAGATTTTAGGAAAACAAATTTTTTTTTATCTCGTCAAGTTTCCAAATCAAAAATATGTATCTCCAAACAGAAAATTAAAAAATATAAATAAATAAATAAAAATACAAATGTCAGTTAGTTTTAAATATATTTTCTATTCAATTTGAAAATTAAGGATTTAAATATACTTTCTACAATTGTGTCATTTTCATTTTCTCTCACCGGTATCAAAATTATGTTTGAAAACATAAAAAGATAAAAAAAAATCAATTATGATTTTGTTAGGAACCTAATAAAAAAGTTATTTAAAAACTAAATTATGAAAGTCTAGTGAAAGATATATTTTTTTGAACTGAGGCGAAAGTGAAAGAGTTTAATAAAAAGAATACAGACATTTTTATTTTTATTTTGATTTTTTTTCTCATTTCAAAATTATATTACAATATTTGAAAATACATATATAGAAAAAGGCCCCATTTTCTTCATTCGCCTTAGGCCCCTCGGCACCTAAGCAGGGCACTGTGTTTAGTATGGGATGTATTAAATGAAAGATAGCTGGTCTTGTATGACTTACTAGGGTTTACGAAATATATTAAAAACACAAGACGTGAAAGAGTAGAAAGATGAAGGTAAATATGATCTTTGTGTATTAATTGAAGAAATGAGATGCCTTATATAGAAAAGTCAAAAGTGATCTCACATCCTTTTTCAAAAGAAAAAAGTGATCTCACATGTCTATATGTGTACACAAGGTTTAGCAAGGGGGCATTATTGCTTTTCAAATGTATTTTCGTTATAATTTGTTTCTATTGCAGTAACTAACGACACATTATATTTTGTCAGAAAAATAACCAAAATAATAATTTAAGAAATTAAAAATTATAGAGAAATACCCTCATATGTTTTAGTTCTAAAATAGCACAAAAAGAAAAAAAAATCTCAAAATAACATTCATTAAAAAGTAAAAATACAAGTATACTCCTTTTTAACTATAAGATTATTTAGACATATTAGAAAACTAAATTATTTTAAGAACATATAATTATAGATTATACAATAAATACATATTTTATATTTGAGTTTAGGGTTTAGTGATCAGAATTTAAGCATAAGAATTATAGTTTAAAGTGATTTAGTTTTCTTTTTCTTGTTTAATAAATGTTATTTTAGGAATGTTATTTTAGGAAATTTTCTCTTTTTGTACTATTTTATGATTAACCTTTTAGTGTTCTATATATATGGCCTTAATTCAAAAATATTATAAAGAACAGAGTAGGTTTCTATTCTAGTTTCCTCCTCTATATATCTTTGAAGCTGACATTACAGTATTTTTTTTTTTTTTAAAAGATTGCTATAAATAAAAAAAACATACGGAAAACAGTTATGTATAGTTTCATCTAAAATGTATAATTTTATTAATAATAAAGATTAATAGGTAATGGGTTTTACATTCTACAGTTATATTTTTACTCGAGGACCTGCAAAAATTTTCAATTGTTTTTGTTCATATACGTCTAAATATTTGAACTTTGAATAAAATTTGATTTCAAGTATCAAGGGTAACTTTAAGAAAAAAAAAGAAGAAGAAAAAGTATCAAGGGTAACTAAGAATATCTCTATACAAAATACTTATAAAGTATCTCAATAATTACAAAAATATATAGAGAAACGTAGAAGAGTTCATTGTTACAATTTGTTTTTGAGATATTTCTTAGAACCTTTCTTATATTTGTCAGTTATAAATTCTTTAACATTTTCAAAACATTTTAATTTAAATAAATAGTAGTTTTCTTAAAATATTAATTTTATCTGCTCTAACCATAGCTGAATTTACAATCTAAGAATTCGAACAGTGATATTCCAACTGAGAATAACTTATTCAACCATGCATGGCCCATAATGAATTGGTTCATTTCCAAATTACTGAATTTCTTGTCGGAAAAAGACTGTATTTCTTTCTTTCCGTAAACTAAAGGCGAGCAAGGACCACAATACTGAAAAGGAGTCATGTAAAAACACATGTGTAACACCTCTCTTATTATTTTGTATCTTCCGAACCATTATAGATATGAGTTTTTAGGAGTTCACAAGCTAAGCCGCTCTTTTCATGAACTTAATCAAACCTACCTACGCTTCCCCTCTTTTATTTTACTTTCATTTCAAGATGAATCACAAATAATATCAGTTGCCAATAAAATATATTTTCTTGTTTTATTACTACGTACATGTAATATAAATAAAAAATTAAGCCTCAAAAAATAACACGATGACGTTAACTATTAAACTTGCATATGCTGGTTCAATAAATACAACTTGAACTTGAAATATTCTGGTCGAATACAACGAATTTGTTTTTAATTACATGGATATGTCCATTGGCTTGAAAAGGTATGTCCGGTGAATGGCTTGGATTTCTATAGCGCAATTTGGCGGATGTAGATGAATTTGGAAAGATAAGACATGACAGATCAAATTAATGGGTACAAGAAATCAAAGAAGAAAATAATCTTCATTGTACTCTGAGCTTGAAGCATTTGATTGGGATATGCAAAACATGTTTTCTCATTCTACATGTTTACATTTTAGAATGGACGCAAGGATTTAATAGCCACGACTGGAGATCCTAAAGCTAGGCTAGTCATATCAACCGAACTAAAAGAGATAAATGCACTTCAACAATGATTTCGCAACTTCAAGATTCCTACATACCAAGATGACAAGATGCTATTACTTATTCTTTAGCTATAACTGGTAGAAGTTTTAACCAGGATCTACATTTCACTGGTTTTAATTAAACAAAGCTATATCTATATATATGCTTCACCATCTAAATATATAATAGTTCCTTATTAATGAATAATAAACTACAAATATAATAGATATATAAAAAAATATCGTACTAATAAAAAAATAATAATAAACTACATGTTAGACCAAGGTCTGGTGGAAGCCCATATTCGAATGTCCATATTCTTATGTCTTTGTATTTCCTAGCCCATATTGTATTAGAGTTTTATACTTATGTAATTTCCTATATAAAGGGCTTCTTATTGTCTAATAAAGTTACAGACTTTCCCCTTATTTTCATAACACGTTATCAGCACGATAACCTCTAGCCCTAAGCCCCCACGAAATATTCTTCAACTCAGCCGAAAATCATCAAACCCTAAACGCAAAGGAATCTGCCTCGAAACTTCAAAAAGGCCGTTATCTCAAACCGTGAGAACAGTGCGCGCCGTTTTGATTTGGAAACCAAATCCGATTCAAACAAAGATTTTCTAACCGAAATCAACTCCTGTGCAAGATAAGTTTATCATACCTTAGTTGATTCATGTTATCTTGTTGGCGTCCATGTTATCTAATGATCCTCGTGTTGTTTCATGAGCCGAGGGAATTAAAATCTAATATCAACAAGGAGTTCAAGCCGAGAGGAGTTGCTGTCCGTGCGATCAAACTCTCTTTTCCATTCAGATCAAAAGGAGTTCATAGGTAAACTATCTCAAACTTTAAAATTACTTAGAGGTCGATTTTAATGTAATTAAACTCGAACCATACAAGAGAGAACCGATCACATATACCTTAATATGTGATCATAGAAATCAAAACCTAACCAACTATGAATACATAATTCGATGTATATCCTTCTAAATCATATAGTATATGTTTAAAACTTAGTAAAACATGGTCATAATTTTTAAACCTAAGAACTAATCTAAACCTAAAATCGCATGACATGAAATCGAATGTCATGCTTAAAACCGAAAATTGTATAAACCTATACTACCTAATATGATTCTAATAATTCTAAAACTTGAATCATATACCTAAAACTATAGTTTCAGATCTGATTATGTCAATAATCAGATCGCATACTTGGTATGCTTGAAAAACAATTCCAAAACATCAAAAACCAAATTTGCTTAAACCTAAAAATCGCATACCTTTAAAATTAAAACCCCCTTGATGAAAACTTTCTAAAACTTGTTTTCACATGCTGTTTAAAGCTTTAAAATCTGATTGTTTGTTTAAGAAAATCTTGTTGCATGTTTTTTGAAATTAGAAATTGTATACTAGGCATAAAATTGCAAATCGCATGCTTAATTGAAATTTGATTTGTTTGGCCACCTAATCACATTCTAGGATTATTAAAACTTGATTGTATGATCTGTTTGTTAATAGAAATTGCAGGTTTTAGGTTTGCAAATCATATGCTAAACATTAAAATCAAAATCGCATGCTAGACATAAAAAATTAAATCGCATGTTTAGGTTTAAAATCTGATTTTGTTAATCACTTGATAGGATTGATAAAACCTAATTTTTTGATTTAATCTCTAATAGAAATTACATGTTTTAATGTAAGAAATCGAAACATAAACATTAAAACTGAAATTGCATGCTAAAACCTAGAACCCTTAAAAAAAAATAGGAAGATTGTTACAAGGTTGTTACAAAGTTATTAAGGTTTTTGTCTTGGCCGATTTTATGCTTGTATAACTTGATATTTTTCATGCATAAATACATGTTTGATGTTGCATAATTAGACTAAGAATAATTACATGTTCTTGTGTCTAAATCCTATTAGAATTAGAATTTGAAATTTAACCTAAAATCTGATCGCATGTTTATTGGAATTTCCTGAAAATTTTAAACTTAATAAATTTAAATTAGAATTCCAGAATTTGATCACATGAAACCTAGGGATAAAATTTCATGATTTGATTGAAATTATTCATATGCTAATTGATTAAAAATCGATTAGACCTAGGAAATTGAAATCGCATGATTAAATCCTATTAGAAATAGAAATTGCCTTGATCACATGCTATTGATTGAAATTTGATTTGGTTGCTTGATCACATGATATGTTTAAAATCTGAATCATATGTCTTAACCAAATCTGATTCGCATGCTTCAAACCCAAAAT
>NC_027748.1:29943025-29944313 GCF_000695525.1 Brassica oleracea var. oleracea | reverse complement strand
ATGGAACCTAGATTTAATTTGCTCAGTCACATGCTCACATGATCCAAATCTGATTTTCTAGCTGATTACTTGATTGAAAATGATGTCTTGCTTTTTTAAAACATAGAGATTGCATGAAACCATATCCGCATGATTAAAAGCTTGGTCGTAGGATCAAAATTTCATCATATTCTAAACTTGATTCGATTACATTGCATGGCCTATATGTGTTTTTAAACCTTGAATCATATGCTGAAAAATCTAGCAAATCCGAAACACATTACCAAATCCTAAAACTGTTTGGATTTGGCTTGACAAAGACTATACATGTTCATATGAACATTTGTAGGATCGTTTCTCAAAACTTTGGCTAAATGAAATCTTAGCCAAATTTTAAGACATGGTTACTTGTTTAAAAATTAAAATCTGATCATAAAATTACTCATTGGCTGAAATCTATAAGAATCCTAGAACCATTCGGATTTGGCCTGGCCGAAACTTATGTTTGGCCTAATGAACAATCGCATGATCTTTAAAGCCTTGGCCAAATGTAGAAGCTTGGCCTAGCTTAAATCTTGATCAAATGCAAAGTCTAAATTCTCTTGGCCATCTTTTAAAAGACCTTGACCGAAGGCAAAAGCTTGGTCAAATTGAAATTTCTATCGGCCAAATATGAAATCTAGTCAAACTAATAGAATCTCTTGGCCAAAGCATTTTGGTAAAATCATCTTGGCCGAATCCCCTTGGCCAAAATTCCTTGGCCAAAGTCTTTGAATAATCTATTTTGGCCGAATTTAAATCTCTATTAATCTAATCAGACTTAATTTATTTCTGACTATTTGTTGCACACTTTGATTTATGTAATGCATGATGTTTTCAAAATTATTGTCTAAGAGAACAAAATTTGATATTAAATTACCTAAGTTTGGGATTCAATACGAGATAAATGAACATTAAGTGTTATTATCTCGAGGGGGAGAATCAGAGAATCCCAAAATCCCTAAATAAGTTAAGCATCCACGACAACAATAACCCATATAGAACTCGGCCAAAGTCAAATCTGAAAACGAAATTGCACAACAGAAAGATTATATGGAGATTAATGATTGGCAAACCGGTCATGCCATTCCGGTTAAGTATGCGACATTCTATTGAATGTTTTAAGATATGCTGCCCCTTTGAATAAGAGAATTGATAATATGAGTATTCACCATGATATTTCAAAAATAAACAAGGAATTTTGTGGGCTTCACCCACGGATGGACTGATCATCCATCATATATGACGACATATGGTTGTACATATCCTT
>NC_027748.1:29932610-29941952 GCF_000695525.1 Brassica oleracea var. oleracea | reverse complement strand
ACATCAAGTTCTCGAGAACAATATTGAATATCCTAGGAACCTCTGGAGAAATTTCCCAAAGATAGAACACATCAAGAAAGAATTCGAATTCAACATGAAAGGTTTTGGGAAAACAAGATTATATATTGGATTATACATTGAGTACCTTGAAAAGAAAATCCTTATGCATCAAATGACATACATAAATAACGTGCTCAAGAAGTTTGATATGGACTAAGATTACGAATTGACAAGTCCCATAATTATAAGGTTTCTCAGTTTAGAAAAGATAATTTCGACCCTAATGAAGAAAATGAGGAGATCTTTGGTCCCGAAATGCCATGTCTAAGTGCCATAAGTTTTGGCGGATTTGGTGAGCCATACAAGGCTAGATAAATAATTTGCCGTAATCTATTAGATAGATATAGCTCATGATCGACCCAAATGCACTAGAACGAGATTATACATATTTTGTTGCCTACAAGGAACTAAAGACTTGGGTCCATTTGATACTAACCTACCCGAAAATGGGTAAATTATTTTGGTGATACAGGTTGTTTGTCCGTCCAAGTTCACTCAAGCGAGGATTTGGTTGATCTAATTACTAAGGCGTTACTGACATCTAGAGATGTACTCAACAGAGGGAGTAATACGTGTTGTACTCTTTTTCCTTCACCATGGTTTTCTCCCATTGGGTTTTCCTGGTAAGGTTTTAATGAGGCAACATCCAAAGCGTATTACAAACCACTTCGGAGATGGTGTTCCAAGGGGGAGTGTTATAAACCAAGGTCTGGTGGAAGCCCATATTCTTATGTCTTTGTATTTCCTAACCCATATTGTATTAGAGTTTCGTACTTATGTAATTCCCTATATAAAAGAGTCCTTATTGTCTAATAAAATTACAGACTTTCCTTTTATTTTCATAACACTACAAATATATTAGAGATATCGTATTGAGTGGCTGTAAATATTGTACTGAGTATAAAATACAAAAGACAAACGAAACAAAAAGAAAAGCCGTTTATAACTCGCCTTCTTTTTTTTATACCTGCCAGCTTTCTTCTCTCGACTTTCCTCCTTTTCTATCATTTGATACTTTTACTTTCTTTCTTGATGTACTGTATATAAATCATTGGTGCTTAATTTAACCTAATTATAGATTTGATTATTTTATTAGATGATAGAAACATTTTTTATTTTTGTTCTTTTATTTAAACTTATAATATTTTTTAATAAATGAATGTGTTGACAACAAGACTCTAAAATTCATATAATATGATCCCAAAATAAAGAATTATGTTTTTTGGTATAAAACCGAATAAACCGAAAACCGACGGTATATAAACCGAACCGAACCGAAGTAAATATGGATTTAGAATGGTAGTTATATTTTACTAACCGAAATACCGAAAACCCGAAAAAACCGAACCGAAACCGAACCGATATCCGGATTGAACACCCCTAATTTAACCCCAAAAGCTAAATATGGATTATCACTACAAACTGCTTGCTTTTTTTTTTTACTGATGATGTCAATAGTTTTAATATTTAATAATTTTCGCTTAAGAAACATTATTTTGAAAAACGATTTTAAAATACAACTTGATATTTATATTAAGTGAACTTTAAAAATTCAACATGTTATAATCAAACACCCTCATATATTTTCTAAGTTTACGGCTCATCTTAGTAAAATAACAGATGTTTAATTTAAGGAAAATTTGGAAAAAAAAGAACAACTAATCTATGTTATTGTCTCCTTAGTATAAAATCAATTTTTTTTCACTTTTGGACTTTTATTACCCTTTTTGTAACTAAAAATTCATATCATTATATTTACAATGCAAAAAAATTAAGAAAAATATAAAATATGAAGTAGTCAAGCATGTGCATATATAAAAATATTTTTGGATTCAAAAAACAATTGGAATAGTAAATTCAAAAATGGGCTAAAAGTGTTAGAATACCAGATCTACCATCTACAGAGACTTAGAAAATGCAGTCTAGGTAAGACACAATGATCTACCATACGAAAAATGCACAATACACCGAAAACACAATGATCTACCATACGTAGAATGCGCAATACACCGAAAACATATCCATCTAGTGTGGAAGAATAACAAATCTACAATTTCTTCTATGTACTGTATTTTTGGTAGATTACAGGACATACTAAATATTCTCATATCTGTCTTGACAGAACATACATTCTACGCGGTTTTCTTTTATCTATAAACTCAATATTCCCTATCTACGACTTCATCTCTTTTCTAACATTGGTATAATGTAAGTTCTACTAGATTTTTAAACAAGATCCAAAAATTAAGGAAAAAACGATTAGAAAATATTTCCTAAATCTCTTAAATCTTTTTTTATTTCTTTTTTAAATTAAAATGTGAGTCTTCTTCGTTACCGCAACAATTTTGGATGTGCATCGTGAGATTTATTTTCTTTTTCCTAGTTCTTCCACACTTTGGTCTATTGCTGTTGGACGCACATCTATTGATGTATATTATAGTAGTTTTTACATGCTATTATGTAGTTTTTACATGCTATTGTTGTTTTACTATATGATAGCATTTATAATAGTTTGTTATTATAGGGTAAACATTATAATAGCATTTATATGGTCTTTTTAAAAGAAATATTCAAAAATAAATAAATCCCAAAATACAAATAAAAAATAAATTTAAAATATTTTTATAAATCAAAATTGTTTACAAAATTAAAACGGTTTATCAAACTAAAGAAAAAAAAATTGTTTACACTAAACAAAAAAAAATCTAAACCATCTTCATGGCCACCACACCTCTTGCTCACGGCCACCACCTTCTCAACATCATCCAAATTCACCAACTGTTACCGTATCTTCAAAGTACCTCATGTTGAAATAAAAGCCAATCTCCTCTAACCTAGAAACAGAACCACAAAACACAAGCTTCAGCACATATATAAATGACTTAACAATAAAGAGAATAATAAAAGAAAAGGGCAACTCACCTTTCAGAGTTCAGGGGGACTCAAAATTGTATCGAGAAGAGCAAATAAGAAAGCTGGAACGATGGTGTATCTTCTTAGTCATCACGACCCTTCAACCGTGAATCCACCTTCTCACTGGATCTCAGAGATCTTCTTCATCCAACCTAAATCTGTGAGACGTGAATCCAACGACCACCACATCGCCTTGACCACCATTCTTTTTCACACCACCACTAATGTTCTTCTGACACAACAACTCCTCTGTAAAGAACAAAGATAAATTCAGAACAAATTATACTATCATAGTAACCTCACCTGAAAACTGATAAGTGTTCCAGGTCCTCATCATCATAAGCTCCTGACAAGTATATAGGTAGTGGTTTTTAGTCAAGGCTAATCCAATCTGATACCAAGTGTGTTTCTATCTACATAAACACAGACAATAACTACAAAGGTTTTAACTTGCCTAGATAACAAACTGGTGCGGATATAGGCTAAGTGAGGAATCAAGAAAAAGGTTTAAACCTTGTTGCCCTTCTGGTTTTGGTTCCAAAAATGCAGAACCTTAAAGACAACCCTTGACTCATTTTACTGATACGCTCCTTAACTGCGCAGCGCCTCTCCTTAACCTTCATAAAACCTCTATACAACAACATATCATCCTGCAGCCACTGTCTCCGAGCTCTCTCCTCCTCCATTGGCCTCATAACTCAAAGAACCATTACAAAGAGAAACAAAATCGTAACACAGAAATTATTAACAATATAAATTAGCTACTATAACAAGACTATAACACATAGACAATATAAATAAGATAGTCAAGACCAGCGGCAAGATAAATCAAATACAAGATAAACCTTATAGTGAAGACCAGAGAAAAGATTAATCAGGTACAAAAACAGAGACTCAAGACAGGAACAAATTGTCAAGATAGTCATAATCAAGACTCTTGATACAGCAACAGAGACAAATAGTCAACGAAAATCAAAACCCTACGAACAAAACATATTGGCAACCAAAATCAAAACCCATAGACACAGAAATAGATAGTCAAGACAAATCGAAACCCAAACCTAAAAATCTCCCAAATTGAAACCCTAAGAAAGAACTAAGAAGATTGAACAACTCCGATTGTAATCGGCGGAGATTACAAAGTGATTGTAATCGGTGGTTCTCAAAGAGGAAAGACAAAAGAAGGAGGACGACAAAGAGATGTGACGGTGAGTTGAAGCTTTCCGACGAACTTAGACGGGCCAGAGAAAGAAGGTGTCTGACGGCTAAAACGAAATCGCCTTTTTGATTGAGAAAGAAGTTGGAGACGACGATAGAGTTCTGTTTTTTTTTTTACTTTATATTTCTTATTTCATTAAAGTAAAATGTTAATTTTATTAACTGTATTTTAAAGAAAATGGCAAAATTGGATTTTCATTATTGTTTATACTATAGGGACAATGATTTTGGTTTAAATTCTAAGGGACAAGAGTATAGTTGTTTTGTTCCTTTTTGCCAAATTTCCCTTAATTTAATCATCTTGTATACTTTTACCTATGTTTTAGTTGATAAACTCAAAACATTCGACGATATAAAAATTATACGAGGTTTTGTTTGACAAAAAGTTATAAGAGGTTTTTTACTTTTCTTTATTAATCAGGAAGGTTGGCAGAAAATGGAGACTCTGGATCAATCTTTAACCATAACATACTCTTAGAAGATGTCAATCATCAATTCAAAACGTTCAACTTCTTTGGAATGAACGTACCAACACCATACATTTGATAAAATATTATACATAATTCAATATAAACAAAAACCACGATTTAAAAACGAGAAAACAATCGTTTAATGGAGGAACTAGATTTTGACCCGCACACCCGCGCGGATATTTTTTCAATTTATATACATAGATATTTATTTTAGATCATTGGTGGTATACATTTTTAACGTTAATCATATATATAAATATTTATATAAGTATTTCAAATACAATAATTTCATAGTTTATATGTTATAATTAATGAATTGTTTAAGATCGTTACATGCATTTTTCGCTTCTTATTATATATTTATCTTATTGTGTTTGTATTTAGTTACTAAAAAATTTAATATATGCATAAAATAACATATCTGAAAATTGTTTTGTGTTTAATTTATACTAAATTCTAACCCACTGTCCTTCAAAGCTAAATTTTCTTTTAACAATATTTTTTACGTTTATTCATTTTAGATAATATATTATTGTATATACAAAATTTTAAGATATGTAAATTTTTTTATACATGTATTATATAGTTTGTGAATATTAAGCTGTTCTGTCATCATATTATATTTTTAACATAAATATTTATATTTATGAAAATAAATTTATGAATTTAATATAATTTATCATATTTAGTTCAATATAATAGTTTATTTTAACATGATTTATTATTATTATAAAATATATAAAAATAAAATAGAATTTTTTTTTCATTTATAAACGATAACTATAAATAAAATAGAATTTATCATATTTAGTTCAATATAATAATATTCTATTTAAAATTAAATTATATCATTATTAAAGTAGTTACACAGATTTTATATTATTAGTTTTAGTGAATATATGGAACTTACCAACATAATTTCTGGTTTTATTTCTAAATTTGAAATTTATATATGGAATTAAATTATATTGGACCTACATAATAGAGAAGAGATATTTGGAGATACTGTTAAGAACAACAAAAAATATTTTTAAAAGAGAAACTATAATATATTGTACATAGAAACTAATTTTGTAGTAAATATTTTTATTTGAAACAGAAAGGATATTTCTTTCTAACAAAATCTTTTAAAAATAATTATCAAATGTATTTTGAAAATTAATCAATTTAACTTGTTTGACCCTGGAAAGTTTGTTTTTCCTTGTTCCATTGCTCGAGTGGAATTCAAGGAAGCTCTTTGTGGATTCTGGGTCTAGTGTGAACCTTGTCTCAAAAGCGATTGTAGACGAGTTGGGCATTGTTGATGTTGAGCCTTCTCTGGTGACTCTGGCTTTTGCACACTCTTCCATGGCAGTCCCTTATGGCACAATTCGCAACCTTTCTGTCCAAGTTGGGAACTGTATTCTCCATACTGAATTTCAGGTTGCTGAGATGAGCAAGGATCATGAGATTCCTTTAATCTTTGGAAGGTCATTTATAGCTACAGTAGGAGCAGTCGTCGACATATCTAATAAGAGAGTCTCCTTCTCCAACATCTACAAGGCTGTCCCAGCCAGATCACAAATCCGCTACGCTTCTTGCATCTCAGTGGTTAGTGGAGAACAACCGAAAATTGTTCCTAAGGAGTTTGAAGATAAGAGTGAGATCAAAGAAGTCCTGGATGGAGATCCTCACACTGATACTTAGAAACTCAGTGGGAATGCAAAGGTGAATGAAAAAGTCCAGAAGAAAAGGGTCAAGGGTGATCCTACAAAGACTTTGATACCTCGCTTATGTGATGAGAAATCCATTGAGTATGAGGTAAAGTGCAAGGGTACATCTAAACCTTTCTCTAAAGTCAGAATAATTCTCACACATGAGCTGAAAGAGAAAGGAGAAGCTGCTGTGAAGGGGTTGCTGAGCAGAGTTCTGAAGTTGAACATGTCTGATTGTGGAGCTTGTTTTGGAACAAGCCCTCATGATCAACCCGACTGATCCCTGTCACCAAGTCAAGCTAGTGACTTAAACCAAGCGCTTGGTGGGAGGAAACCCACTGGTAAGTGTCAATATAAGTTGGTTTTGTTCTTGTTTACTTATTTTTTGTTTTAGTTTATTGAGTCTCAGGTCAAAAGGCAAAAAGAATCACAGATACTTCAAAAATTCTAGGTGGCAGCAACGGAACAACCTGCCCTCTGAAAAGAGCGGCTGTTCCAGGCGACCATCTAACGATAGAACATCCAAAATTTTCATGGAGCGCCCGCTCCACTCAGGTAAGTATCTCAACCAAAAAAAAATGTTTATTCTTGTTTTCACCTTCTTTCTGATTTATTTTCACACCAGGGACGGTGTGAAGTAATTCTGGGGTAGGGTTTTCGTCGTTTACTAACTTGTTTCTTTCTTTTGTTTTTCTTTTGAGTCAGTTTGAGTCAGTTTTTATGATCGAGTCAGTCAAAACTTTGTGGGAATTAGGACCTTATTCTGTGTTGATCACTGACCACCTCGTGTTTTAGTTATCTTATTCAGTGACCTTAATAGTGGCGAAAGACACACATGTGGACCTGAAACACCCTGACATTATCTCACTTAATTTTCTAGAAGTTCTCAGCCGATCAGGTTACACTGGGTAGACTTAACTCCACCTAACTTGAACCTAATATTGACTGAAATTCTTCTTGTTATGGGCATTAGATCAGGGAAACGAGAACACACTCAGGACTTCTTATCCTTTTTATCCATCTTGCTGATCCTGAGTGACTTGCTCATCTTTAGCCTCTTTCCACCCTGCACCTTAGCCTTTATTCCACCTTCATGCATTTGTTTTTCAGTGTCATATGTGCAGATATGTGCAAAAAGGTCGGAGAGGAAAGGATCAACGCAGCCTCTTACTCGCTACTGCTGCAGAAATTCAGTCAGAAAGGAGAACAAGCAGATTAAGGGAGCAATCGCTCCATAACCAATGAACTGTGCAAGAGCAGGGGTGGAGAACTAGAATGGTTGCAAAATCAGAACCACCAGTGGCACTCAGAACCACCAGTGGTACCTCCTTCTTCGTCACCTCACCATATCAGTCTTCAAAAAAAAAGAAAAAAAAACGAAAATAAGGTGACGGAGAAGGTCAAGAAAGAAAAGAAACATGGAGACACTGAGAAGGTCGAGCGAGAAGTTGGTACCAAGGGTTAAAGAGTATGCAGAGGAAAGTGGAAAGCAGAACAATCAGTCGCCTGTTCAATCATCAGAACAGTCGCACCAGATATAGTAAAAACGAGTAGAGGCTGTGGACATCAATGGATCTATCCTCTCTTGCCATTTTGTGCGATATCCTGCATCCTCTACAATGAAATGGTAGCCCCTAAACACTCTTAACTCCACCATTAAATAGCTTGTTCCACACCTAGAACGTCTACCCTGAATAGTGCAGTGATGAGAAGCTCACGCTACTCTTAAATGAATATAGGGAGTTCTGTCTCGATAGTGTTGCTTTTTCAGGTTTGAGATGAAGAGTATGGAGCCGATTTTTGAACAACAGTCAGTGGGGTTCCGGTAAGGGTGTGTTGTCCTAGTTTTACTGCTTATATGGTTCAGAGTTTTGTGGTTAAAGTATGGTTGCTGAGAATAGGAGAGTTCCCACACTTGCAAACTTTCTCTCTGTTCTTGATACTTGACATTGTTTGAGGACAAACAAGGATCTAAGTCTGGGGGAATTGATATATGGTGTTTTAGACATCTTGTATATATGCTTTTCAATTGGTTTTCAAGTCTTTATCGAGTCTTCCTAGTCCTTTTCGAGTCATTACAGGTCTGGAGTTGCATTGGAAGGGAGATGGACCAGCTGGAACAAAAGAGGCAGAAAACAGTGCAATTTGGTGATTTTCACGCAGAGCAGTCGAGCGGAGCAACCCGAGTGCATGTTCCAGCGGCAGAGATTTTTAAGAAAGTTTCCAAATATTTCGGAAATTTACCTAGGGCTTCCCCCCCTTTACTCCCAGGCCGCCATAGACCTGCATATCTATCTTTTCTTATTATTCTAGACATTTTACGCTAGCTTTTACAAAAGAAACCATTGGAGACTTTTGTACTTGAAGATTTGCTACCTTGAAAGGGAGAATACTTCATCTCTCTCACCTTGAGAAGATTCTTGAACCCTATCTTATTTATTTATTGATTTAGCATGTTTTCTTCATATATTGTCTCTGTGATTTCTCTGTTCATGGCTGAGTAGTCGCTTGTTAGGTTTAGGGTGTTAGGAATCATGAATCAATGAGCTAGACACAAATAGGATTGTTATTCCTTGATATCTCTGTCTATTGCTAATCTTAATGCTTGTGTTAAACTGATCATTTATCATCTGATCATAGGTTTAATATAATCATCAAAAGTGTTTTAGATTGCTAGAAAAAGCATAAATAGGCGATTTGCCCTTAGCGAACGAAAGCTGATGTTAAGGCAAATCGTGAACCAATTGAATCCAAACTTAATGCTTGTCATCATTCTCTAATCCAAACGACAGTTTAGGCATTAGGATTGCTTGATAAATTGGTAGACACCACGACAGTGGGTTTATCTATTCTTGTTGTTCAAGTTCTAGATTGGCTCTTATTGTCTTCCTCAGTAGTTGTGTAGCTTATGATCCTAAGTATCCCGATGAATCACCCTGAACATAGCTCTCTTAATCATCTGAAAACCTTTAATTAATCTTGTT
>NC_027748.1:29922610-29932492 GCF_000695525.1 Brassica oleracea var. oleracea | reverse complement strand
AGCTTGATTTTAAATACAAACATATACCCAAACTTGAATCAAATGCAAAACTAACCTAAAAGCCTTGTGAAATTACAGCCAGCCTCTTGTGACCAAACAAATAAACATAAGTCGTCTGGTGTAGTTGATCTTAAAAATAATTTATAAATTTTTTCAAAAATATTTTGACAAATGAAAAGTTAAAATTATGTATTTATAAACAGTTTTAAATAATGCAAATTAAGATTTAATAAAATTGAATAGTTTTCAGTATAGATGAGTGAAAGTAGTTAAACATGATATTCTTTGGTTTTATGGTTTGACAACATATGTTGTAGTATTGTATGTATTCTTAGAGTTAGATTTTGGAAAGCTTGAATGTTTTTTTGAAAAATTAAATTTTTACCTATAAGTGTTTATTTTTGTGTATAGTAAACACTTTTGAAGTTTAATTTGATTTTATGAAGTGTTTAGTTAATTAATTAAGTTTAGGGCTTATGTTTAGGGTCTAGACGACTAACTTGTAAGTCGTCCGGTGAATAATTTAAACCAGACGACTTACATGTAAAATCGTCCAAATATTCCTGCCTAAAATTTTTTTAAAAATTATTTTTCCGCTTAAATAATTTAAACCAGGCGACTTACTTGTAAGTCGTCTAGCAAGTCTTCTATTTTAGTTTCCCGCTAAAAATATTTTAGTTTCCCGCTAAAAATATTAAAGTCTTCTGGGTTACTTACAAGTTAGTCGTCTAGGAAGTCGTCTGAATCAAAAATATTTAACCTAATTGGATTTTTTGTCTCCCTATATAAAGAAAAAATTACACATTATCTCTCCTTCTCTCAAATGGCTGCAACAAAAATGTAATGTTCATCATTCTAAAACTCTTCAACCTCTCTCTAATCTCTTTGAACTTATAAACACTAAGCTTTATATCAATTTATTGTTTTTGTCTCATGTCTTTCTCATTAATTTATCTTGTTTTTGCAGGTTTTTCATCACATGGTTCTCATCTTCCACTCATTTAAAGGTAGATCTGTTAATTTTAGATATGTATTTCTGTGTGTAAAAGTAGATTTATCTAATCTTCCACTCATTTTCTCTGTTTATAAGCCATTTGAACGTTTTTGGATATGCAGATTTTTTAGATCTGGGATACGTCTGGGATGACTTACCTGTTAGTCGTATAAAATTTAATGCGCTAGACGACTTCCTAGATGACTCCCATGTCTCTCCCTTTCATAACAGATCTGAGCGTTTTGGTAAGTTTTTATGTCTGATTTTTCTTCATTTGGTAACTTTCTTTTTTCCCAAACTAAAACTCCCCAAACTCACTCTAATCTCTTTGACTTGAAAACACCAAACTTTATATGAATTTTTTCAGTTTTGTCTCATGTCTTTCTCACTAATCTATTTTTTTTTGCAGGTTTTTAATCAGATGGTTCTCATCTTCCACTCATTTAAAGGTAGATCTATTAATTTTAGATTTGTATTTTTGTGTGTTCTATAAAGATAGATTTATCTAATCTTCCATTCATTTTCTCTGTTTTAAGCCATTTGAACGTTTTTTGATATGCTGGTTTTTCAGATCTGGATTTGATATGCAGGTTTTTCAGATTTGGAAGACTTCTGGGACGACTTACCTGTTAGTCGTCTAAAATATAATGCGCTAGACGACTTCCAGGAAGTCATCTTCTATATCAAGTGGAGTCCAAGCTTGTATTTGTAGAGGAATGATCTATAATAGTTTTGTTTGTGGTCTGTTTTTTGATTTGCATGTCTACTCTTTTAGTTGTGAATTTTTTGTAAAATCAGTAATAATGTTTCCCAAGATGTAATATATGTGCTAACAATGTGCTTACACATTTACAAATCAATGAAATAATATACTTCAATAGCCTTTTTCTTATCTTTGGATCTCCCATATGCAATAATAAACTCCAATGGCCTTCTTCTCATCTTAATAAACAAGAATGTTGGTAGCCTCATATTGATACAATATTTTAAGAAGCATTTTAACCCTTCTTTCAACTCATAACAATAATCATCATTGGTGTCTATAACAATAATACTTAAGAGATGGAAACAAACAATAGTAACTAGTCAAAGCATATCACATTTTTTACAAGTTTGTGTTGAAAAACTTAGTCAAATTTAGTAAAACTAAGGGAGAAAACATATTTTGAAAATATGAGTTTTACATATCTTGAAGTTACTTATCACTCTTAAGTATACAAGTTATTCAAAAACTAGCGTAGAAGACTTAAAAACTAGCGTAGAAGACTTTCTCGGATCTGTTAGAAACTTTAATTAACGTGAATGTTGGTAACCTCATAAATATCACCAATTAAGTTATAAATTTCATTCAGCAGCCCTAATATTGACTAATATACATGAATTAACAAAAGATATTAAAAAGTCTTTATAGGTTTAGAGAAAATGAAAGTTTATTAAACATTGACGCATACGACTTCCACGGAGGTCGTCTGGACGACTTCCACGGTGGTCGTCTGGACGACTTCCACGGAGGTCTTCTGGACGACTTCCACGGAGGTCGTCTCGTCCATTTAGGTTAGTTTTCCAATTGATTTTTAACCTAGACGACTTATAGCTTAGTCGTCCACCTTTGTTTGAAAAAAAAAATCGAGACTACTTACATGTAAATCGTCTAGGGAAAACGGGTTAGTTTTGTATTTGACCGGAATGTGTCAGAAATTTGACTTTTCCAAGACGACTTACAAGTTGGTCGTCCAATAGAAAATTAAAAAAATTAATATTTTATTTTTTCTAGACGACTAACTTGTAAGTCGTTTCAGGTTAGTTTTGCAATTGAATTATTAAACAAAAATTTTGTTTTTTAGACGACTTACACGTTAGTCGTCTCGAGTTTTTTTCCTAGACAACTAACCTGTAAGTCTTACAAGATAAGCAAGGTTTGACCAGAATCTCGGAATAAAATCCTTGACGACTTACATGTAAGTCGTCGGACGGACGACTTCCGTATAAGTTGTCTAGAAAAAAAAAACTTTTTTGTTTAATATTTCAATTGCAAAACTAACCTGAGACGACTTACATGTAAGTCGTCTAGAAAAAAAATATTAATTTTTTAATTTTATACTGGACGACTAGCTTGTAAGTCTTCCAGGAAAAATCAAATTTGGCCTCGTACTTGTTAGTTCCAAGGTATCAGTGTCGCTACTTTCTGTCAAAAATTTCCTGGTTCCTTTTTTCTTTCGTTAGTTAATCCACCTTCTGACACATTCCGGTCAAATGCAAAACTAACCGGTTTTCCCTAGACTACTTACATGTAAGCGTCTTGATTTTTTTTTATCAAACAAAGGTGGACGACTAATCTGTAAGTCGTCTAGAAAAAATAAATTGAAAGTCAATTGCAAAACTAACCTCAGCATTGACCAGACGACTTCCAGGTAAGTCGTCTACAGCCAGAAGACTTACCTGTAAGGCGTCTGGACGAACAGATCTCGAAAAAAATCTCAATTTCATAGTTTCAACCAGTGAGATAACTTGTTTAGCACACATAAGTCTGTTCCAAGCACCCATAATCTTAAACAAAAGTGACCCACCAAGAATCACAAGCTTCAATGGCTCTATGAACCATAAAAAAAATTTAAATCAAAATCTTGTGATTTTTTTGGATGAATATGGAGAGAAAGTGAAAGAAATGTTGTTTTTAGTTGATAAGAATTGAGAAATAAGAAGTGTAAATCGATTTGAGGTGCATTGAGAGCTTCAAATTGGTTGTTCATGGTGGTTAATGTTTTGATGGCAATGACAATCTTGTAAATACATGAAGATGATGAGGTTGAGAGAGTAAAAATGTCATTTTGAAAAAAATAAAAAAGCTAATGGCATTTTCGTAAATAATGTGAACTTGTGGGGTGAATAGAGCAAAAGAAAAATCCAAAAAAAACATAGGTTAGTTTTGTGGTTGACTTCATGTTTTGAGTCAATTTTGCAAAAACCCCTAAATTTTATATAGTTGAATTAGTGATATGTACATAAAGAGGTGAAATTAAGTATCTAACCATGTACGGATTTTATTGGGAACTGTGATAATTTTCTTAAAAAATAGACATAAAATTCTTTTGTTGCTCGTTATTGTGAATTTGACAGGTTATGCATAACTAATATATTTTACTATATTTATTAAATAAATAGTATAAAAACTCGATTCATATAACATTAGTTAGGAAAGAGAGAGGAAGGAAGATGAAAAAAGATGAGACTAATATACTATTTATTGTGATTATAGAATAGAATAGAACATATTACACAAAAGAGATATGAAGAGGAGGGAGAGGAGAGATGAGGAGAGGTGAGAAAGGGGTTAAAGGAGGGAGTAGGAGAGGGTATGAGGAGGAGGAATAGGAAGAGGACATATAGAAGAGGGAGGAAGAAGCGGATGAGAGAGGATGAGGTGGAGGAGATAGGAGAAGAGATGTTGTAACAAAATATATTGTTTCTATAAATAGAATAGTATAATATAAAACATTATTTATCGAAAGATGGTAGACGATGAAAATAATTATTCTATCTGTAGGACGAACCGACATTGGTGGGCTGGTTCATGGAGGGCTTCTTCCACCGTTCATCGCATGTTCACGTAACCTCCACATTTTGTCCCGAGGAAAAGATAAGATATACAAGTGGGATGTAACACATGTGAGTTTATTCCATTCTACTTATTGTATATACTATTTTCTCTTTTTATGTTGTTTTCACATATTTAGAAGCACAAGATGGTGGGCACAAGACATTTTGGAGATGAACCATTGGCCTTTTGAGGGGGAAAGCAAGGTCTCCACATGAACTTAATATAAAAATGCATGTATGTACTCATGCTTAAGAAGACGATTAAGAAAGATAGTGTTTTGGGACCGTGCTAAATAAGTGTTCCAATTATATGAAACGGTATGAATGATGTTGCAATGGCGATTGAGTGTTTTACATGTTTAGGTATACAAATCATGGTAGTATATACAATATGCGTCCATAAATAGTATGATTATCCCGATGTGCAAATATGTCTTCTCTTTCCTTGACTTATAAATGAATTTCCTTAAGACTCAACCTTAGCGATAGGTGTAATTTAAGTGGACGGACTGAAACCATAGTTACATAAAAACATGACATACTATACTATATCAAAATAGTATAGTCCACCCAAATTTTCATACCCAACCAACATTGTTCTACATTCGTAAATAGTATGATTAGGTTGATGTAAAAATAGTTGTGTATGAATGCTTTCTCAATTTTTTGACATATACATTAAATGAAGAAATGTCATGATTGGAATTATGTGGCCCTTTCATCTCACCAAATTGAACCGCTTAATATTAATATGCAACACCAACTTCCGGCTCCCCTTTTTTTGGTGCCGATTTTTGATTCCAACATATATTCACTAACACAGTAACACAGTCGGCACAAACTATAGTATATTAATAATAGTATATCAAATTTGCACTTAACATATATTGTCAGTTGCATCTATCCTATAACTTTGTATGTGTATGCTAGTATATAACTTGGACCTGTAAAACAACAGTACACAAAAATAGCTTACTAAACAACCTAGAAGTATTAGATAACACAGATGTCTGACTATATACCAATTTAAGTGTACTATATTATTTATAATACAATTCATGAATAGTATAGTACACCATTCACCATGCATCACTTATAACTTTTGAGACGCCGCCTCATATTTCCGGCAATCATTTACACTACCCCTATACCTAACAACTACATTGTATTCTACAATTAGTTGTAGCAAAAATCTTATCAGTGATTGATTTACCCCCTTTACTTCTGTTTCACCGGAAACACTTGACGAAAATGGTTCCCGGGCTCATTGTACGACGCACCTACCCACCAGGTCTGCAAATAATCTTCAATTTTATTTACGACTTAGATTCCAGCACTGTCATCGTCATCTGTTGTCGCACAAAGAAGTTCATAAGCTTAATGGAGTAAATTTCTTACCCGATGTTGGCCTTTGTTGTATCCTTGACACAACCGCCATACACCGACTTCACCTGTTCAAACCCAAACTTCAAATATATCGTCGATTAATACTCTTCCCAACCACCAAAAAATCAATGGAAACCCCACCTAAAAATCATCCTTTCACACCTCCTAGAAATTGATATCCTAAGTGTTTATAAAAAATTGGATGTGGCTTCACGCCTCTTCTGTATACTCTTCTCTCTAATAAAACACACAAGTGAGCTTGAACAAAAAGCATAGAGCAGAAGGTATTTTAGTCACATTAGTCGATAATATGTATAATATTCTACCCATGAGTTACTATGGTTATTACTGAAATATTTTTTTTTCCGTTGAGTGCGATTTCTCATTTTATAATACAATTAATAATAGATACATAATTTGTTTTATTAATATGATATTCATATTTAAAACATTGATTTTAATATCTATTTATTTTGTTTTAAGTTAAAAAGGTTATTTTATCTTTCTCATTTTTATCAAATTAAATAAAATATTATTTTTTATTTTGTTATTGGTAAATATTTGAGCTAGATAAATTTATTTAATAATATAATGATATTGTTATTTTTTAAAATTTAATAAGTAAATAAAACATAAAATATTCTATTTAAATTTGAGTACAAAATATATATTTATGTTTAAAAAAAAAACTTATTTTTAATCATATAAACTAATTTTTTTATAAAAGATAAATATAGTTATGGTTTTGGTTATAAAACTGAATAAATAAAAAACCGATAGTATACAAACCGAACCAAATCAAACCAAAACAGGTGTAATATTAATATGATATCTAATTATTATAAACTGAAATATAGAAAAACAAAACCGAAACTGAACCCAAATCTGAGTTGAACACTCCTAGTTAATTTAGGAATCTAATTTACACACCTGAACCAATCTATTTGCTAATAATCATTTGTTCATATTTTCCCAACGCTGGATCATTAATGTCGTTAAGCATCTGGTGTAGTGATTCCTAAAATAAATTTCAATAGAGAATTAGACCACGTGATAAAATGTAGTGGAATGCCTTCGAACCAAGTTACTTAGAAATTGAAAACCCACATACTATTAAACCACCATCACCGGGTTCAAAACCAAATTTCACATGTCAAATTCTTACTTTTTTAGAGGAATATAAAATTAATCAAACAAAAAAAGAATTGTTTTACAGCCAAAGTTAAATCTAAGCTGAAAGAATTTAATTACTTTGCACATATTAATTGTTACTTCTATGATTAGTGCTACTATTTTCTTAATTATTATCAACATGTTGATTATATGTAATGTTTTAAAAACTGGACCGGATAATGAACATGTGAAATATTTGAGTTACAACCGGTTTAACACGGTTTAACCGGTTCAAAGGGTTTTAATAATAGTTTGATGTATATATGTATATATAATAACGTCACCAAATAAACACTCCATATGTTTCTAAATATAAGATGTTTAGGTAAAAACATACATGAAAAACTATTTTTTGTCTAGAAAATGTTATTATAAATATTAATTAATGATATTCAACCAATAATAAAATAAATTATTTAATCTGATTGGCTACACAGTTTTTAATAAAGTAAAAGTTACATAGAAAAATGAAAATATTTTTATATATTAGAACATCAATTTTTTCCAGAACATCCTATATTTAAGAACGGAGGGAGTATATATACAGACACACTTCCTTTTTTTTTTATCTTTAATTGTATTAAACTAAATATTAGTGATCCGGTGACTTATTCCGCTCCCATAAACTCGTCCACCTTTTTAATTTTTTTTTTTTTTGCAACTGATTTTAATTTTTTCAAATATGTTTTTTTCCATTTCAATATACCCACATTTCTTCCTCTTTCTTCTCCATTGTTACATCGGTTCAAGTTCCTGTAAATTTTTTCATTTCCTCAATTCCTCTAATTTTTTTCTAGTTTTTTTATAAAATAGTTAATACGGCTTATAAATATGTTAAGAGTTGGAACCAAACAGTTATTAGACGATAACAACTTTTCCAATTTTGATTAAAATAACTAGATAATAAATTAATGCAAACTGAGATTGAGAAAAGGTAATTAATAATGGTTTAGAAAAGGTAATCTCACATTGGTCATGTCAGCAAGTTTAGAGAAGATACTCCTAGATGGCATTGAGCAATTGAGTCACATTTTAGTCATCCATATACGTCATCCTTTCCGTATCACGTTTTAGAGTCCTAAACCCTAAACCATAAAACCTAAACCATAAAACCTAAATCTAAACCTTCAATCCTAAACTCAAACCCTAGATTTTAAATCTAAACCCAAACCCTAGACTTAAAACTAACCTTATACCGTAAATCCAAACTCTGGATCCTAAACTCAAATCGTAAACCTTAAACCCAAACCTTATACCCTAAAGATTTGAGTTAATGTAGATGTTGTTCTTTTAGGGTTTAAGGTTTGGATTTAGAGTCTACGGATTGGGTCTAGAGCTTACGGTTTGGGTTTAGGGCTTACGGTTTGTGTTTAGAGTCCAGAATTTGGGTTTAGGATCTAGAGTATGGGTTTAGGATTTGGGTTTCGAGGTTAGGATTTCGATTAAGGTTTTACGGTTTAAAATTTAGGATTTAGAGTTTTGTTATTGGTGTTAGCATTATTAAAACTAGCGTCATTATTTTTTTAATTATTTTAACTTTTTTAAAAAAAAAAATAATAATATTTTTATTATTAATCTATGTGGTACTTTAATTTGTGATAAGAAATGCGGTGAATTTAAAGGTTTATCTTAGGAGTGAACTTAAGTTTTGTTATGTTTTATTTTTATTCAAACGCTTTGAACATACATTCTTTTAACAAATAGATTGAAACGATTATCCATTCAAAATTTTATAAAAATAACTAATTAAATCCTTTTTACGAACAAAAGAATAGTCTTAGATTATATATATTTTAAAACTATGACTAGATTTTTTCCGATCAAAACTTCTAAGCTGGTAGAATAAATCATATTTTATAGACAAAACTTACATTAAACTTAGAGCTTATGACACTTGCAATTAGAGATAAAAAAATGTATATTAAAATTCAAATTGAATGTCAAAAAACGTAATATATATTGGGAAATTTGCCCCTATAACTACAAAAAAAAAACATGCCACAGAGCGAACGCACGTGTATCGGAGTGCTTCACAGGCTTAAAAACTGATAACAATTGATTCTTTTCGGTTCTGAGAAAAGAGTCGTCACTTGATTTAGCTCAGTTTGAAACCATTAACATTCAACAAATAGAGCGATAAATCGTCTAATAGATTAAAGAATAGATAAGGACTCACATAATTAGGCTGATTAAAACATAAAAATTTAGAGAACAAAACACATTAGGGCTTCTTACACAACCAGATTAGAAGGTGAAAAATGATCTAAAGAATGTTGTTGTTTTTTTTGGCAACAAATGACTATTCTATTAATAAAACTTGAGGTGGTCTGGGTAATTAGACCGGAATAGAACAACCAATATACACTACAAGAAAACATAATCTTAACGAGGGTGGTTTTCCTCGTTATTTCGTCGTAAAAGAGGCTTTACGACGAATTAGCGAGGAAACGCGTTTGCTCGTTACACGTCTGTCGTAACACATATTTCCTCGCTAATTCGTCGTAACTTAGCGAGAAATATATTTCGTCGTAAAGACGAAGTAGGGCAATTCGTCGTAAAGACCACGTCAATATTCCACGTAAGGACGTCGCTATAATTCCTCGTAAATACCTCGAAAATAGTTCCTCGTAATCTACACGTAAATACCTTGAAAGAGTTTCCTCGCAAAATACACGTAACAACCACGAAATGATTTCCTCGTAAAATGGTCGTAAACTTTTCCTCGTTATTTC
>NC_027748.1:29920553-29920817 GCF_000695525.1 Brassica oleracea var. oleracea | reverse complement strand
AATGATAAGATATTAGAATTCATGTGGGCGAGACTTACGTATTATAATTGCTGGAAGTCTTGCCACATGTTATTCTGGTATTTTGATCCTTTTCCTTTTTTCTAGTTTTTACACTACGAGGTATTTACGATGATTTATGCTTACGTGGAATTAACGTGTTTTATGTTTAAATCCTTTTACGTGGTCTTTACGACGATTTCTGCTTACGTGGTCTTTACGACGATTTCTGGTTACGTGGTCTTTACGACGATTTATGCTTACGTG
>NC_027748.1:29915702-29917683 GCF_000695525.1 Brassica oleracea var. oleracea | reverse complement strand
TTTACGACGAAACAGTTTTGTCGTTACGTTACGAGGAAATAACGATGACTTTAGTTTTTCACGTAAATTCGTCGTAAACTCGACGCAAATTTACGAGGATTGTTTTTCCTCGTTAATTTTCGTCGTTAAGCATGTGTTTTCTTGTAGTGATAGCACAAAGATCTATAAAAAGAACGGGCATTCCTAACTAACGAATCAACAACTCCATTTTGCACTCTTGGGAAGTAGTTGATTTTGAAGTCCAGAAAGCACATCTGGAGAATTTGAATGACCTCTAGCTCGGTTGAGAAATTTGGCTACGCTTGTGGATCCGCTATCATTGCAATCATGTCCTTGCAATCCGTCCCAATCTCTAACATGTCGAGTGATGTATTATGCTCTCCATTGCTCATCTTAACGCTTCTAGTTCAGAGTGTAGTGCTGTCTCACGCCACCTTAAGTTCCGTGTCCCCATAAGTTGGATCTTCTCCATGCCATCTTTCCACACCCATCCAATTCTACTGAATTGATCCGTAGAGATCCATGAACCATCCACCATACAAATGTTACCCAAGCTTAAGGCTTGTGCTTCTTCAACGATCTGTGTCTGTGGAAGAACATGTATAGAATCCTTTACATCGTACCAGGCTTGGCACTCACTCTCTGCGTATCCGAAGAATCTTGTTAAAGACAACACACTTGCAAGATTGCATATTAATCAGTATTCGTAACAGAGAGAGAGGTAGACAAGGTAGGAGTTGGGAGACGCTAAGTATTAACTATAAAGTGAGTTTCTTCTGACATATGTGAATTAAATTATAGTTTCAGAAACTTCTGCCCAAGAAAAAATCCACAGTCTATACAAAACACAAATTCACAAGAATAACTGAAACATCTGCCTCCTCATAAAACTTTTATAATATTATATGGTTCAACGTGATATCCAAATACCAGCCATGCGATATATTTTCGCCGTCGTATATTTTATGATGGTTTTTGGTTGAATTAGTGCGCATATATATATATGTAACTTTTCATAAAAATAATTGAACCATCTTCACTTATAGTTTATGCTAAAAGTGATAAAAGGATATTGTGGAAATAGATTTGGAATTAATTAAAGTTAACATTTAAAATGAGTTAGAAATATACGAAGATCTTAGCACATCAAAGATTATGAAGAGGAAAAAATTTCACTTAAAAATTTCCTAAAAGAATGACGGTATATGGATCATGCGGAGCATATAAGGATCGATCCCGTATAAAGCTTGAACAGAACAAAACTTATGTTCAAAAAAGAAGGAGAGAACCACTTTCCACTACCTAGCCAAGCCAACCATAGGGTATTTTTGGTTGCGGTAAGATATCAATATATCATATGGTTTCTTTAAGTCACTTTGAAACAAAGTTTTAAACAAATATGTGTGGAAAGGCAAAGAATATCGAGTAGTTAACGTAAATTATAAAATGTCTCATACATTCATCATTACATTAGACAATAAGATTATAGATCGTAACAACAACAAAAAGAACAACATGCGCATAACATATCTTGTTCTCGAATGATCAAAGTTACCTGTTGTGAAGTGGATTTGGACCCGTGGGAATTATCCGTTTTGACTCCACAGCTGTAGTGTTAGTGATCATCTCCGTGGAGTCGCACCACAAGAAAACAGCGGTATTCTGACGGACATTCCGACGAAAAATGAAATTCTCGGAATATCCCGAGAAATTTCCTCGGAATATACCGACGGAATTTCGAGGAAATACAAATCCGTCGGAATATTCTTATGGAATACCGACGAAAAACGTATTCCTCGGAAAAAACCGATGAATTCCGAGGATATATTATAGCCGTTAGAGAGCCGTTGGGGGATTTTAAAAATTCCGAGGAAATTCTGACGAACTAGCCGTTTCCGTCGGAATTTTCTCGGTCTGTCGGCAGGATTTCAACTATAAATACAAGCACCCCTCTTCCTCTTCATTCACTCCATATCTTCAT
>NC_027748.1:29913392-29913800 GCF_000695525.1 Brassica oleracea var. oleracea | reverse complement strand
AGGGATAAGTGGTTTCTTCCGCGATTTATGCACGAGATCAGTGACTCTTGAAGGTATTGAAAATTTGAAGACTAACATAGCCGTGATTCAGTGCAACCTTGAGAAGATATTTCCTCCCTCATTTTTTGATGTTATGGAGCATCTTGTTATTCACCTGGCAAGAAAATTGGAACTTGGTGGTCCTGTGCAGTATAGATGGATGTATCTGTATGAGCGGTACACTACAAGAAAACACTAGCTTTACAACGAAGTTTTACAACGAACATAATTCCTCGTAAATTTACAAGTAGATTACGTCGACGTTATGACGAAAAGCAGTTTTGTCGTAAAGCGGATGTAATATTACAACGAAACTGTTTCATCGTAAAGTCGTTGTAAAGTTACAACGCTTTTACGTGGAAAATTAAA
>NC_027748.1:29902479-29913292 GCF_000695525.1 Brassica oleracea var. oleracea | reverse complement strand
TCCGAGGGCCACGTTCCTCGGAAATTCCCGATGCAAATTCCGAGGAACATTTCGTCGAAATTTCCGAGGATTGGACCATCGGAAATTTCCTCGGAATATACCGAGGAAGTCCTCCCTCGGTATATTCCGAGGAAATTTCCGATGGTCCAATCCTCGGAAATTTCGACGAAATGTTCCTCGGAATTTTCCGCGGGAATGTTCCTCAGAATTTTCCGAGGGACTACGTTCCTCGGAAATTTCCGAGGGATTTCCGAGGAAAAATGAATTTCTGAGAAGTTATTTCCGACGACTTTTTTCGTCGGTATGTCGTCGGAATAGCCTTATTCCGACGACATACCGACGATTTTTTCCCTCAGTATGCCGTTGTTTTCTTGTAGTGTCGAACTTTAGAACTTGTGCTTCTTCATCTTCGTACGATCCATTCTTCATCAGCAAACTCCGCATTGAAGCTGATTCCGAATGATGAATGAATGCAATAATCAGGAGAGAAGAAGCCAATATTAATCCCTTGATCTTCATTTTCTAATTTAGTCAAAATGTTTTTGTTTGTTTGATGAGGATATAATTTGAAGGAAAGCAAATATGTCGACTGTTATAAATAGCGACGTTTGATAAAAGGGGCAAAAAGAATTAGAGTGGATAAAATTTGTATATAAGCTATAAGCCTATATAATGCATAAAAGAACAAATAAAATCAAGCATGTAACTTAAATAATATTGTTTAATAATAATTAGGTAATTATGTGGAAATCATGCATGTCCCTCTTTATCTCGTTCTCGCTAGTCGCTACGATAAAAAAAAAGAGAGGTTATTCATTATGTCTCTGATATGATGATTCATCAGCCTCGGCCTCATTAAGTGAACCTGTGGACTCATTTATGGTAACAGTAAAGCTGACCAGTTGTAATTTAATAAAATAAATATTAAATAGATTTTTCTTTATGAATAAAACCCAAACATTCTGCTACGACTCACCAGAAAAACAACATGATACTCTTACTTGCCTTCTTATGTATGTTATCTCCCTTACAAGTGGCTCTAGATTCGAAAGGTAGATTTCAAGCTTAATTAGTATGGTGTAATTTATATTATATATAGTTCATATTACTTGATGTCATCAGTTGATCTTAGTATCTCTCAAGGTTCGTATTACTTGATGTCATCAGTTAATCTTAGTATGAGTACCAAAAACTTAATTTACTAATGGATATGGTCATGTTCCAAACAATTTTAATCACTTAAAGAGCTTTTGTATATACGATACATATGTAGTGTTTTATTATGAAGAAGAGAGCATCGGACAAACCTTTGAAACAAAGAACATGGAAAGTGTAATGAGTTTGGCAGTGCGACTTTAAAAGTAAGTGAACAAGTGAAAACAGAACCCATGCTTGTTTGCTTCCTCCTACTAACTACTTAGTACTATAGCAACTATTGATTTCAATCAAACGCATTTAATTTTTTTCTTCCCTAAAGGACTCTCCTCATTTTTACTTTCACACCATCGCTCTTTCTTTCAACTTCTCGATTTCACACAATTATATCACGAAGCTTACCAATTTATGTTATTTCACATCTTTACTTTTTGTTATCTACTGAATCTCATTAAAAAAACACACAACGTGAGAATCAAATAAAATATAAGAGTATGTTATGTAAGTTACAAATTAACAAAGAACTAAAAAAAATGTGTGTAACCCCTAAACTTTTGAATTTGTACATAAAAGGTTAAAAACGTAACCTGACCAATATCATTGTCAATGCCTATATAACCCAACCACAGAAAAAACCACAATTCAATACTTTTAGTTTGTTCGTGAATTGTTTTTTTTATATCGTCTTCAAAAGTAACAATAAATGTTTTTTAGAAAGTCCTTTCTCAAAAAAAAAAAACAATAAATGTCAAATTTTTATTAACTTTTAGTTTGTTAATCATGAACTGGACTTTTTATCATGAACTGGATTTTTTTTATCATGAACTTGATTTTTTTTTTTTTTTTGAAACTTATCATGAACTTGATTTTTCAAATATTTTTTTATAATCCTGGTTATATATATCTGAAATTAAACACATTAATATAAGCTTCATATACCAGATAAAATAGTGGATTATGAAATCATTACAACTAGCTTTCGAAAACAATTTTTTTTAATTAGAAAAGTAACACACATGTTGATATTGACGAGTTACGTTTAACAAAAATAAAAGTTGATTGATTTTTGTAAATAAAATGATCAGTTGTTCCTCTATATATATTCGAGAGTCGTTACTGGTTAAAACCTAGGTTTGTGTATCTGAGAATTTCAAAAGTATCATCACAAGAAAAAAAATATATATATCGTCACAAGTGTTGGTGCTGATCTTGTTCACGTGGACACACATATTAACTAAATAGATAGTTCTATTGCCGTTAATGAGATGGACATTTCAATGGTGATTTATTTCGTGGAAGCACATGTAAGCCAGATGATAAAAGACGAGAGTTAATTTTAACCAAGCAAAATTCTACGTAGACTAGTTTCAAAAAAAAAAAAAAATTCTAGACTAAGGGCTATACTATACAACGAAAAGCTGACAAATACAGTTAGGCAGTAAATATAATTGTTAGATTTTGTGCAGACGATAATTAACATGGTATGTTGCATTTTGCATGGGTATGATGAATTGTATGTATTGTTTAAAGCACTTCGTTCTGTTTTCACTTTATTTAATTATCTTATGTAATTTTTGATAGATTAGGAAATATGTAACATTCCATATATTGTACAAATATCCTAATGACTCCAGTGTATATATACATTTCATATAGGAAACATGTATATACACCGGAGTCATTAGGGTATTCATACAATATATGGAATTTTACGTATTTCCTAATCTACAATTTTTAATGTTATATTAAAAAATACAAACATTTTTGTATATATGTAGAAATGCTAAATGATCGAAGAAAGATCATAGATCTCATTCTATCATCAAAAATATTATGAGGATTATTTACCTAGCAATTGTGTTCTACTATGAATATGTCTAAAGACCTAAGTAACCAAGTCGGCTTTCTGTGAATCAGGAACGGTGATGTCAAGCTTCTATCATGGCACTGTAGCATTGAGGAACCTGAGCTCCATTGTGCACACAAATCTCAACCAAAGCAGGATTTTACCATAAAACCTCTTGAGATTTCCGGTAAGCGGATCTCCCTTAAGGTCTTTCACATGTCATAAATAGTTTGGAGGAATGAGCTCGTCCACACAAGCTTCTTACCATCTGTGTTTTTCGTCTCTCCATTGGTGTTTTACACTATGTCCTCATGGTCTTACATGCACTTGAGAGCAATAACCACATGCTTTCACCGTATATTTTCTCATCAGTTTCGTCACTCCTGATCTTACCTTTTCTATATTAGGTATCTCTTTTGGTGTACGAGGGGTAAGAACCAAGTGTGTCAAGATCATCTAGTAAAGATGAAAATGTCATATTGCAAGGCTTATTAGGCTCTTAACATATCCACCTCGATCGATCACTCTCATTTGTATTGGTTGTGTCCTTCTGCGGGAAGGATACAATGGGATCTGAACTTCAGGTTGGATGCATAGCTTAGCAACCGCTGGAATTCTTTTGTAGTCAAACCGGCTTTCTTACTTTATGCGCCACCCGAAAGGGTCATACATGTGGTACAACTCTACAGGAATAAGAACATCATTGATGGTGTATTGACCCATAAATGGGAATCACGTCGCTATGAACTTGTTGGACCACTGCAATCATTGATACTGTGTCCAGAATTAGCCGCATAAACCACATCACATTCACTGCAATAATAGTAAAAGAAAGTGGAAACTTGCTTTTGGCTTATATTTCCCAAAGCTCACTAGAAATAGACATGCATCTGACATTACCTACAAGCAAAGATGGGAACAACATGGAACAGCTATGCGAGACCCTTGATCAGCAACTTCCAGTTATCTATCACTTCATAGGCCACATGAACAAAACTGGGGACAAGCAACTCATTCTTTGGGAGGGTTTAAGTGTTTCTCAATGCTCATCTGTGAAACCTTCTTATATTTTAGCTTCTTCTTAAATTTTCTTAAAGGAACATGATAGGGTTTTTTCTTTTCTTTGGTAGAATTTGGGAAATATAAACATTCCGTGTAAACACATGTCGTTTCTTAAAATGTGTGTGTCGTGTAGGTTTCTAATTGAAACAAATGAACGTTGCTAACCTCATCGAACACTTCTTTGAAGGATGGGAAGAGTAATCTATTAGTTTAAACTCCTCTCATTTCAAGTCTCCTCAAAATGACACTTTTTCACCTCAAGTGAAGGTCACAACAGGCCCTGTCATAAATCCCAATCCGGCCAAGCCCACTTCCTAACAATCAGCAACATCTACTTTGCAAGAAGACAAAGACATAGTGGGTGTTAATAGGAACAAACAGAGCATGAAGACTTCATGTAAAATCAAAGACATAAGTGGTTCAACACTAGCTAACCGATTTGCAGCCCTTGATTCATTAGAAGACTCGACATGATGATATATGTTGTTTAGTCTAGGGTTTATTCTTGATTTTATAAATAGCAAAACAATGTCTTTGTAATCGTCGAGAAGAGAAAGAAATCAAAATAACTTCTTTTATCATCTTCCTTGTTCCAACTTTCATGGTATCAGAGCCATGGAAGAAATATCCATGGAAATGTATATGCCTCCTTCTTTGAATATCACAAACTTAGTTACTATGAAAATCACTGAAAGAAATTATCTTTTGTGGAAGAACCCATTTGAAACATTTATTAATGCTCAAAAGCTCCAAGGTTTCGTTACTGGATCATTTCTTCAACCCCCTGTAATTCTCAGTGTACCCAGCATCACGACACAACAAATTTGGTCACAGATCCCGACCATGAAACTTGGTTTCAAACAGATCAGGTCATCAAGTCTTGGCTTTTGGGATCATTCTCTGACGATATTCAGAGTTTGATGGTCTCCTGTAACACATCACTTGAGATATGGATGAATTTTGGTCGCTACAACAACATGTTAACCTCTTCTCGTCTCTTTAAGCTTCAGCGCAAATCTCAAACCATAACAAAGGTTGAAAAGTCTACGAGTGACTATCCACCGAATTAAAGCTCATTTGCGACCAACTGTCCTGTATTGGGAGTCTTTTATCAAAGATAATGAAGATCTTTCCTACCTTACATGGTTTGGGTAAGAAGTATGAGCCTCTCATAACCAACCAGTATTGAAGATTGACCATAGTTTTGTAGATCTTGCTCCTCATCTCCAAATTTATGATTCTCGCAGTTAAAAGTACAATGCGGACTCTACTGTTACACCTCATCTTGGCTTTAATACTATGTCAGGTTCTCAAGGCTACTATAATTCTCGTGGTCGTGGTCATGGTTCATTTTCTACCAGGGGACATGGTTTTCATCAACAACTCTCTGCATCCTCTTATTCCTCTACGTCATCGGATGATAGACCCTCGTGCCAAATATGTGAAAGATTTGGACACAGTATACTTCGTTGTTGGCATATGTTTAACAACATTTATCAAGATGAGGAACTTCCTATGGCTTTGGTAGTAATGTACATCACTGATGTTACTGAACAGTCTGGAGCAGAGTTGTAAGACCCGATCCTGGATTCCTCAATCCAACCAGACCGCGGCTTACCTAACCATTTCTATCTAGTTCGATTCCTTTACTTCTCAATTCAAGTGAATATTTTTCTTTATAATTTATCAGAGTTGGGGTTTATCATTTCATACTTAGACAATCAGATTCAAGTAAAGGCAAATCGTCTCTTTCATAGATAATAAATAAGGTCCATACAGCATTCAATCGTTCATTCTACTAGATTACATATTTAATCAATCATAAGTTCACAAGTTGCACAATAGACTATCAATACTTCACACTTATCAACAATGACCCAATCACCACACATCTTCCCATGGCTGGAGCCATAACTAATCATTTAATTTTTCTTTAGACCCAAATCTGGCCGATTTCAAAAGTGATCTAAAAACTAAATAAAATTCACTAAAACTCATGATAATTCTCAACTAAGAGATTCCCATAATCAGATTCCAAAGAATTGATCCAGACCATATAGATCTTGATCATGATCAGCCCAGCCAAGGCCAAGGGCTTTATTTCTGAACCGGCCAAGGCCATGGTTCAGTACCATAGTGTTTGATCCATCAGACTATACCACAATCACATAAGATATAAGATAAGTAATCAGAAAGTGGAAATGGGTGTAACCAACAACCCGATCAGGCCATAGACTCCGGCGGTTTGGCGCCGGCTATGCCCAATGGACTGCAACCACACCACTAACCTTAGGGGTCCGTTCTCTAGGCGCTGGTTCCTTCTCCCTCTCCTTCTCCTTATTCTTCTGTCTGGTATCCATTCTCCAGAACTTGTTACACACGATCAGGTCTTAGCCGGAACAGATCAAGCACCACACAACCGGTTTCTCTTCAAGTCGCCGGCCTCTCTCTCTTCTTCTTTCTCACACGGTTTCTTCAGGGTTTTCCCTAGGGAAATTGATGCCCAAAATTGACCCCAAGGGTCTGTATATATAGAGAGAGAGCCAATAACTGCCATGGCCGGACAATTACGAACGATTGGGCAAGGGATTGCCACTTGTCCCTTTGGGCCTTTTCGCCCATAACCGCCCAGAACCGCCCCTATCCGGTCCAACTGCTCCCTTGGCAGTTTCTCCCATCGAAAACCATTCCCCAATCCTGGTTCGAGCCTGAATGCACATGGCCCCATCGTCCCACACGATCCGCCGGCACGGCCCGGTAACCGCTCAGACCCGGCCACACTGGTCCAGACCGGAACACTCTTCCAAGCTGAGATGAGCTAGCCCCCAACTGTCCCCAGCTGAGTGAGCTAGCTAATCAGCTCCCGTGAGCTGGTCAAGACTGAATGAGCTGGATTCACACTCTTTCCAGCTGCTTGAGCTTGAACCAGAACTCGCCCAGCTCCCTAATCATTCGTCCAGCTCCTTTAAACTTGTCTCCATCGTTTCCTGGTTAAGTCTCAGCTGTTAGCCTTCCTTAACCTTTAGTTTGGCCATGATACGCTTGTCTTAAGGTCTTTTAGACCTGACTGGTGCGTCTCCTCGCACCATGGCCTGTCCGGACGATCCTATCTAGGATCGGGGACATGACAAGTCTCCCCCACCAACAATGGATTCGTCCTCGAATCCAAGTTATTTGCAACCTCTGGTAAGAACTGTCTATAATATCCTTTCCGTTGTGATCCCACACAACTTTAATCATGGGAACCGTCTTCTTCCTCATGGCCTTCTCCAGATCGTCGACCTCAAACTCAAGATGCTTCCTGTGCTTGTCCGCGTAGCCCTTTTGGCGATCCTGCGCCTCTTCTATCTTTTCTTTGAAAATCATGATCTTATCAGTGGTCTCTTCCACAATCTCAGGACCCAACATGCTGCGCTCCCCCACTTGGGTCCGGCATAGAGGTGTCCGGCAAGGCCGTCCATACAAGGCTTCATATGGCGACATGCCAATACTTGTGTGGAAGGTTTTGTTGTAAGCAAACTCCACCAAAGGCAAGTGTTTCTCCCAGGACTCTCCCCAGTCCAGTACACACGCCCCTCAGCATGTCCTCCACTGTTTGGATCGTCCTCTCAGACTGTCCTTCTGTTTGAGGATGATAAGCCATGCTCATGTTTACTCTGGTGCCCAAGGCCTTTTGGAAAGACTTCTAGAAGTAAGAAGTAAACCTTGGATCTCTGTCCGAGACAATGCTTGCTGGAATTCCATGCAACCTCACGATCTCGTCCAAGTAGATCCGCACAATTTGATCCACACCATCTCCTTTCCGGATGGCTAGGAAGTGTGCTGATTTGGTCAAGCGATCGACCACAACCCATACCGCGTCCTTCTGGTTCCTGGTCGTGGGAAATCCAGTCACAAAATCCATGGTGATGTGATCCCACTTCCACTCCGGTATAGGCAGGTTCTGAAGTAGACCACTAGGAACCTGATGCTCTGCTTTCACAAGCTGGCAAGTAGGACACTTAGCCACCCACTCAGCGACATTAGTCTTCATCCTTATCCAATGGTAGTACCTCTTCAGATCTATATACATCTTGTTCAATCCAGGATGAACCGAGAACTTAGATTTATGAGCTTGTCTCATAATCTCTTCTTTTAGTTCCTCATTGGGAACAATAATCCTTCCATTGACTAAGATCGTACCGTTGCTTGCCGTCTGGTACTCCGTCTTGTCATTGGAAGCCACCTTCTTATAATTCTCTTCCAGACATTGTGCCTGTCAAATCCTGGAAAGGAGATCGGCCTGATCCACGGCCTCCAATCCTAACGGCTCATCCAGCCCAACCAAGGTGTTGAGATGCAAGGACCGCACCATCCCCTCCAGTTCATCAGCCTCCCTCTCGGCCGATACCTCCGCCCTCTTGTGGCTCAAGGCATCAGCCCTAGGTTAGCTTTCCCTGGGTGGTAAGCTATGTCCAGATCGTAATCTGCCACAAACTCCATCCACCTCCTCTGTCTCAAATTCAACTCATGCTGAGTGAATATATACTTCAGACTTTTGTGATCCGTAAGTATCTGCACCTTAGCACTGTATAGATATGATCTCCATATCTTCAATGCGAACACCACAGCCGCCATCTCAAGGTCATGTGTCGGATAGTTGCCCTCATGCTTTCTCAACTGTCGTGAAGCATAGGCTATCACATTCCCGTGCTGTGTCAGGACACACCCAAGTCCAGCAATCGATGCATCAGTATACACAACATAAGGCTGATCCGCCACTGGCAATACCAGGACCGGTGCACTGGTCAACATCTCCTTCAAGGCTGAAAAGCTCTTTTCACACGCCTCAGACCATGAAAATCTCACGTCCTTGCCAGTTAACTGAGTCATGGGCTGAGCCAAGCTCGAGAACCCCTTGACAAACTTCCGGTAATAGCCGGCCAACCCTAAGAAGCTTTTTACTTCCGTTGCACTCTTAGGCTGCGGCCATTCTTGGATGCATTTGATCTTCTCTTGATCAACGGACACTCCTTGATCAGACACTATGTGTCAAAGGAACCCAATGCTTTTCTGCCAGAAACTACACTTGCTCAACTTAGCAAAGAGCTGTTGTTCCCTCAGGCGTCCCAGCACCGCCCGAAGATGCCTTTCATGGTCTTCCCTAGTCTTGGAGTACACGAGTATATCATCTATAAAGATAACCACAAACTCATCCAAGTACTCCCGGAAGATACCATTCATCATCTTCATAAATGCAGCTGGTGCATTGGTCAGTCTAAACGGCATGGCCACAAACTCATAGTGGCCGTACCGAGTCCGGAAAGCCGTTTTCCGAACATCACTTGGCTCAATTGGAATCTGATGATATCCAGAGGCCAGGTCTATCTCAGAAAACCACTTTGCTCCCCGGAGCTGATCCAACAACTCATCAATCCGAGGCAGCGGGTACTTGTTTTTCACAGTGACCCGATTCAGCCCTCGATAATCAATACGCAGCCTGAAACTACCATCCTTCTTCTTCACAAAGAGGACTGGTGCTCCCCAAGTCGAAACACTAGGGCGTATGAAACCCTTGTCCAACAACTCCTCAAGTTGTTTCTTCAGCTCTGCCATCTCGGCAGGAGCCATACGATAGGGACTTTTGGACATTGGGGCCACCCGGAAGATACCATTCATCATCTTCATAAATGCAGCTGGTGCATTGGTCAGTCTAAACGGCATGGCCACAAACTCATAGTGGCCGTACCGAGTCCGGAAAGCCGTTTTCCGAACATCACTTGGCTCAATTGGAATCTGATGATATCCAGAGGCCAGGTCTATCTCAGAAAACCACTTTGCTCCCCGGAGCTGATCCAACAACTCATCAATCCGAGGCAGCGGGTACTTGTTTTTCACAGTGACCCGATTCAGCCCTCGATAATCAATACGCAGCCTGAAACTACCATCCTTCTTCTTCACAAAGAGGACTGGTGCTCCCCAAGTCGAAACACTAGGGCGTATGAAACCCTTGTCCAACAACTCCTCAAGTTGTTTCTTCAGCTCTGCCATCTCGGCAGGAGCCATACGATAGGGACTTTTGGACATTGGGGCCATCCCTGGTTCCAGTTCTATTATGAACGGGTCAGCCCTATCAGGGGGAACACACTGTAGCGCCCAAAACACATCCTCTAACTCATTGACCAACGGAATCCCGTCCGGGTTACCACCCCCACGACCTCCTCAGTGGTAATGGTAGCCAAGTAGGCCTCACAACCATTCACAAGCATCCGTTCTGCACGGACTGCTGAAACCACAGAGGTCGGACAAATCCCTTGGAAGCTAATTGGGCCCTCACAACCCATCTCAAACTGCACACGCCCACGGTGACAGTCAAGGGTAGCCCTATGCTTTCCAAGCCAGTCCATACCTAAAATCACTTCATGATTCTCAAGGCGGACAACAATCAGATCCGCAGGCATTACCCTGTCTTTGATCACTACCGGGATGTCCTTTATCAGCCCTAGTGAATTGATATTACGTGTATACGCACACCAATTAACCTAATGTGCACACTACCACAATCAAATGGTATGTCGATGTAGCACTTTAGGATCGAATCCACAGAGACCAATGATTACACTTTATTTCTATAGGATCAATATCAAGCTAAAACAATATGGGGGGCTTTAAAGTTGATTTCATAACAAGCAAGTAAGAGATTGATTTAAGGTTTTTCAGATGATTAAGAATGCTAGCCAAGGGTGGTTTGATCGGGTGTTAAACAAGTGT
>NC_027748.1:29900847-29901971 GCF_000695525.1 Brassica oleracea var. oleracea | reverse complement strand
CTTAAAAATCTCTGCCGCTGGAGCAGGCACTCGGGTTGCTCCGTCAGACTGCTCTGCGTGAAAAATTCCAAATTGCACTCTTTTTCTCCTCTTTTCCTCCAACTGGTTTATCTCCCATCCAATACAACTCCAGACCTGTAATGACTCGAAAAGGACTAGGAAGACTCGATAAAGACTTGAAAACCAAATAGAAAACATATATACAAAATGCCAAAAACACCATTTATATCAATTCCTCCAGACTTTAGATCTTTGTTTGTCCTCAAACAATTTCAAGTATCAAGAACAGGGAGAAAGGTTTGAAAGTGTGGGAACTCTGCTATTCTCAGCAACCATACTTTAACCACGAATCTCTGAACCATATAAGTAGTAAAACTAAGACAACACACCCTTACCGGAACCCCACTGACTGCTGTTCAATAATCGGCTCCATACTCTACATCTCAAACCTGAAAAACCAACACTATCGAGACAAAACTCCCTACATTCATTTAAGAGTAGCCTGAGCTTCTCGTCACAAGCACTATTCAGGGTAGACGGGCTAGGTATTAAACAGGCTATTTAATGGTGGAGTTAAAAGTGTTTAGGGGCTACCATTTCATTGTAGACGATGCAGGATATTGCACAAAATGGCAAGAGAGAATAGATCCATTGATGTCCACAGCCTCTACTCTTTTTTGCTCTATCTGGTGCGACTGCTCCATTTTGGATCAGCCATCTGGCTGCTCATATCATCTGCCTGCTCTCCAATCTTTCAACTTTCTTTTCTTTCTTCCCCTTCCCCCTCCCATTATTCTCGTTTTTTCGGTTCTTTTTTTTTTTTTTTTTTTTTTTTTTGAAGACTGATATGGTGATGTGACGAAGAAGGAGGTAATAAATGATGGTTCTGAGTGCCACTGGTGGTTCTGATTTCGCAACCATTCTGGTTCTCCACCCCTTCTCTTGCGCAGTGCATTGGTTATGGAGCGGTTGCTCCCTTAATTTTCTTGTTCTTTTTTTTTATTGAATTTCTGCAGCAGTAACGAGTAAGAGGCTGCGTCGATCCTTTCCTCTCCGACCTTTTTGCACATATCTGCACATATGACACTGAAAAACAAATGCATGAAGGTGGAATAAAGGCTAAG
>NC_027748.1:29899546-29900762 GCF_000695525.1 Brassica oleracea var. oleracea | reverse complement strand
GTTTCCCTGATCTAATGCCCATAACAAGAAGAATTTCAGTCAAGATTTGGTTCAAGTTAGGTGGAATTAAGTCTACCCAGTGTAACCTGATCGGCTGAGAACTTCTGGAGAATCAAGTGAGATATGTCAGGGTATTCCAGGTCCACATGTGTATCTTTCGCCACCGCAAGGTCACTGAATAAGATAACTAAAGCACGACGTGGTTAGTGATCAACACGGAATAAGGTCCTAATTCACACAAAGTTTTGACTGACTCGATCATAAAAACTGACTCAAAAGATAAACAAAAGAAAGAAACAAGTTAGTAAACGACGAAAACCCTCCCCCAGACTTACTTCACAACGTCCCTGGTGTGAAAATAAATCAGAGAGAAGGTGAAAACAAGAATAAATATATATATATATATATATATTTTTTTTTTTTTGTTGAGATACTTACCCGAGTGGAGCGGACACTCCACAAAAATTATGGGTGTTCTATCGTCAGATGGTCGCCTGGGACAGCCGCTCTTTTCAGAGGGCAGGTTGTTCCGTTGCTGCAACCCATAATTTTCGAAGTATCTCAGATTTTTCTGCTTTTTGACCTTAGACTCAGTAAACTAAAACGAAAAATAAGTAAACAAAAGCAAAACCAACTGATATTTACACTTACCAGTGGGTTGCCTCCCACCAAGCGTTTGGTTTAAGTTACTAGCTTGACTTAGTGACATGTATTAGTCGGGTTGAGCATGAGGGCTTGTTCCAAAACAAGCTCCAAACTCAGACATGTTCATCTTCAAAACTCTGCTCAGCAACCCCTTCACAGCAGCTTCTCCTCTCTCTTTCAGCTCATGTGTGAGAATTACTCTGACTTTAAAGAAAGGTTTAGAGGTACCCTTGCACTTTACCTCATACTCAATGGATTTCTCATCACACAAGCGAGGTATCAAAGTCATCATAGGGTCACCCTTGACCCTTTTCTTCTGGACTTTTTCTTTCACCCTTGCATTCCCATTGAGTTTCTTGGTATCAGTGTGAGGATATCCATCGAGGACTTCTTTGATATCACCCTTTTTACCAAGCTCCTTCTTAGGAACAATTTCCAGCTGTTCTCCACTAACCACTGAGATGCAAGAGGCATAGAGGATTTGTGATCTGGTTGGGACAACCTTGTAGAAAATCTTCCTTTTGATGTTGGAGAAGGAGACTCTCTTATTAGGCATGTCGACGACTGCTCC
>NC_027748.1:29897863-29899316 GCF_000695525.1 Brassica oleracea var. oleracea | reverse complement strand
ACCCATAATCACAAAGAGCTTCCTTGAATTCCACTCCAGCAATGGAAAAAGGTAAAACAAACTTTCCAGGGTCATCAACCTTAGGCAATACCTTCAGCGATGGTGTCAGTGCTTCAGTAAAGAGTGCCTTGATATCCTTCTGAGATTCTCTGCAATTTTTGAAGAACATATGCAATGGCTGAATCTCCCAAGCATGTTCAAATGAGATATTTTGAGGAAGCCTTCTAACCATCTTCCTAAACCCAGCTAGCTGCTCTGCACTAATAGGATCCATCAAATGTCTAGGTGGAATTTTATATGGAACCTTAGGAACATAGACTCGAACTGGTGGAGTCTCAGCAAGTTCGTCAGGAGCAGTCACTTTAGAACTAGCAGAGTGCTCTGTTCTCTCTTCTACGCCTGGAACAGTTTTAACAGACAGTTGCTCCGGTTCCTTTCCCTCAGATTTCTCACATCTCAGCTCTGCTGCATTACAATGCCCAACCCTAGGATTCATCGGACTCTTTCCAGGAAGCATACCTTGCTGCCTCTTAACGCTCTCAGCTGTTTGAGCAAGTTGAACATCAATCCTCTTTATGTAGTTGCTCACATCATCATACTTTGTATTCAGCTCAGTGAAAATGTTGTCCATCCTGGTGTTGATGTCTGTAGAAACCTGATTCAATGCATTGCCATGAATTTGCATACCCTGCAACAGTTGTTGCATCATCATACCCAGACCCTTCAGCTCATCTGGTTGATTGTTCCCGGTAGCTGGAACAGCTTGCTCATACCCAGACCCGCTCATCTGGTTGATTGTTCCCGGTAGCTGGAACAGCTTGCCGATTGCTCTGCGATTGTCGCTGGTTCTGGTTCTGAATCTGCCCGGCCGTAGCTTGCTCCATGCTGAAGACGTGCCCTTTGTTATTTTTCAGTAGCTGATCAACCTTCGCAGTCAGCTCATCTATCTTCTGGGTGTCGGAACTGTTATCTTTCTTGGAGCGATCGCTCTCCTCGTTCTTATTGGCTGAGGTAGCAGCCATGTTCTCAATTAGCTTAAACGCTCCATCAGTGGTCTGAGTCATGAAGTCTCCGTTGCTGGCAGAGTTCATAGAGGAACAATGGCAGAGCGCGTAGTAGGGATGTTACGCGGAAGGTTTCTCCTCCCGATCAGAACAGTATGTGCCTGTTGTTCCTGATGTTGCTGAGCAGCTTGTTCCTGCGCTTGAATGGTCTGCTGCAACTATTGCATCTGCTGCTGCATGAGTGCCATTGCAGCAATACGATCATCCTGATCGGCTTGATCACCCATAGTGGTGTCGGTTTGCCTTGGCTATTGACGATTTGTTCTTTCTAACCTTGCTAGCTCCTGGTTGGTAAGTGTAACCAATTTCGTTGTGCGTTTCTCCGAGTATGTCTACTGGTTATGCACCTGAAAAATTAACTGCAACAAAAAGGATAGAGCAAGTTAGAG
>NC_027748.1:29888479-29893026 GCF_000695525.1 Brassica oleracea var. oleracea | reverse complement strand
AAATTCCCAGTCAACTCCATCATAGAAAATTTCCAAGAGGTAGTCATCATCAAATCCATGGTGAGGACATTCTCTGCGATAGTCATTGAAGCGCTTCCATGCGTCGCAGAAAGGCTCATCAGTGAGCTGTCTGAAGGAGGTGATCTTGTTCTTCAATGCAGCTGTTCTCGCCTTAGAGTAGAAATGGTTTAGGAACGCTGATCAGACCTGTTCCCATGAAGTGAGAGAGCCGGTAGGGAGAGAGTTCAACCACCGTGCAGCTCTTCCATCAAGAGAGAATGGGAACAACGTGCACTTGATGTGGTCTGGTGGAACACCATTCGCGCGAGTAAAACTGCAGACTTTTTCGAAACTCTCAATATGCTCCATTGGAATTTCTGTAGAGAGACCAAAGAACACCTTTCTCTATACTAGACCGATCAAAGCAGGCTTGATCTCGAAGTCCTGCCTGGTGCAGGGTGGTGGAACAATGGCAGAGCGCGTAGTAGGGATGTTACGCGGAAGGTTTCTCCTCCCGATCAGAACAGTATGTGCCTGTTGTTCCTGCTGCTGCTGAGCAGCTTGTTCCTGCGCTTGAATGGTCTACTGCAACTGTTGCATCTGCTGCTCCATGAGTGCCATTGCAGTAGTGAGATCATCCTGATTGGCGTGATCACCCATAGTGGTGTCGATTTGCCTTGGTTGTTGACGATTTGTTATTTCTAACCATGCTAGCTCCTGGTTGGTAAGTGTAACCAATTCTCCTTGTGATTTCTCCGAGTATGTCTACTGGTCATGCACCTGGAAAATTAGCTGCAACAAATAGGATGGAGCAAGTTAGAGGTCTTAAACTAAATAAATAACCGAAAAATAAAGGTAAAAAGATGGTCCCCGGCAACGGCGACAAATTGATATTACGTGTATACGCACACCAATTAACCTAATGTGCACACAACCACAATCGAATGGTATGTCGATGTAGCACTTTAGGATCGAATCCACAGAGACCAATGATTACACTTTATTTCTATAGGATCAATATCAAGCTAAAACAACATGGGGGTTTTAAAGTTGATTTCGTAACAAGCAAGTAAGAGATTGATTTAAGGTTTTTCAGATGATTAAGAATGCTAGCCTAGGGTGGTTTGATCGGGTGTTAAACAAGTATGAGCCAAACAATTATTCAAGTTCAATTAAGAGTAAGTCCAGAACTCGGATCACTCAGGTTGAATCAACCCACTCTCGTGGTATTGATTCCTTTGCAAGTCGGTTTTGATGCCTAAACTCTCGTTTGGATCAAGATGCGCTAGCAAGCTTTAGAGATCAAGTCCGATATGTTCATAATACACCCTAATATCTACTCTCGCTGACTAGGGATGCAATGCTCATTCATAACAAATCTAGCAACCTATTACACGGTTAATGAACAGGCTAAACCTATGATCTAACATTAAGCGGCCAGTTTAATGCAAGTATTAAGAATATTTATGAATGAAGACAATCAAGGGATTCACTTATCTATGTTTAACTCACAGATCTAACAACCTAACACCCTAGACTAAGCAAGTGGATTACTCAGCCATGGACAGAGAAATCACAGAGATAACAGATGAAGAAAACATGTCTGAATTAATAATAAAAAGCAAAGAGGGTTTAGAAATCTTCTCCAAAGGATGTAGAGATTCTTCTCCCTTAACAAGAGTACAAGTTTTCTCTCTCCAAAATCTCTCTAAAGTAACGTAGAATGTCTAGAATAATAAGAGAATATATATTGCAGGTCTCTGGCGGCTGCAGGAGAAAAAGGGGGAAGCCCTAGGTAAAATCCCGAAATATTTGGAAACTTCCTTAAAAATCTCTGCCGCTGTATCAGGCACTCGGGTTGCTCCGTCAGACTGCTCTGCGTGAAAAACTCCAAATTGCACTCTTTTTCTCCTCTTTTCCTCCAACTGGTTTATCTCCCATCCAATGTAACTCCAGACCTGTAATGACTCGAAAAGGACTAGAAAGACTCGATAAAGACTTGAAAACCAATTAGAAAACATATATACAAGATGCCAAAAACACCATATATCATGAATGCATCACTTGCCCACCGGCAGCATTCACTATGCAAGGTTAATCCCCAGTTCCTGTCCGGAACGATCCTTTTCCAATCATTCATGGGCTCACAAAACTATGTGTAGCTCCAGTGTCAAACAATACGTGTGTATCCACACCCCCAATACTCAAGGTCCCTACACAAGGTCCATTCAAAGTATTCTAATCCGTTCTAGGTTCCATACCATGCAATTCTACTGAATTGAAAAAGATTAGATAAAAATCATTACCAATGATCGCTTTGAACGGCCCGGCCTCGTCCGCGTCCTTAGACAGTTCATACACCCTTGGCGTTGATGTCTGACCACGGCTCTGGCTCGGCTTCTTGGTGCCTCCATGGCCCTTGTCTTGTCCCAAGTATTCTAATCCGTTCTAGGTTCCATACCATGCAATTCTACTGAATTGAAAAAGATTAGATAAAATTCATTACCAGTGATCGCTTTGAATGGCCCAGCCTCGTCCGCGTCCTTAGACAGTTCATACACCCTTGGCGTTGATGCCTGACCACGGCTCTGGTTCGGCTTCCTGGTATCTCCACAACCCTTGTCCTGTCCCGCTTGCACGTTAGGGCAATCCATGTGGATGTGTCCCGGCTTACCACAACCGTGACAGTGGAAGGAACCGCCACCACTCGAACCCTGTCCCCTACTCTGCTCCCAGATCGGACAGTCCCGAGTTGCATGATCCATCTTGACACAACGGGTACAAGCTCCCATGGCTTTCCAGCACTCGCCCCCGTGACTTCGTCCACATTTGGAACACTCCGACTTGCCACTGGAGGATCGCCCCTCCTCAGTCGAGTCCCGTTTCCTCTTCCGGTCACTGTCGGATCCACTAGAAGCCGTGTGGCTCCTAGATTTCAACTTGGCCTCCTCAGCAAGGTTGGTCTCTACCAAGGCCATCTTCTCAACTAACTCAGACACGGTGTGGAAGGTACCAACTGAGCAGTAGGTTCGGAGTTTGACCCTTAGGCCTCTGATGAACCTGCGAACCTGAACTGTCTCCTCCTCCAACTCCTTACTCACATAGCGTCTGAGCCGTTTGAACTTTTCCTCATATTCACAGACTGTCCTACGACCCTGGGTCAGGTCCAAGAACTCCGATTCCAAACGATCCGAAGCCTCCGCTGGAAAGTACTTGTGGTTGAACTCAACCTCAAAGTCTGAGAACCTCTCAATGGAACCGTTGGTGCGTTTATCCAGAGCCAACCACCAGTTGTGTGCGTCCCCTTCCAGGAAGTGAATTGCAATGTCTTTCTTGTACTCATTTGGACAGCGAGTTGAGTAAAGTTCCGAGTCAACCTGCTTCTCCACTCGTCGGCCTCAATGGGATCGACACTACCAGCAACCTGCTTTGTGCCCAGCTTGGAAATGTGAGCTAACACGCTCAGGTAATCCTCTTTCCGAGCTGTCCGCACTGGTGGGTCGATCTCCATAACCTCAGCTTCGGCCGTAGCTCGACCCTCGACTGTCCGTGCGGCTGTCCCAGCTGCACGAGCTGCTGTTTGAGCCACCCGAGCTGTCGTCTGAGCGGCCTGAGCTGTCGCCCGAGCTGCCTGAACTGCAGTCTGAGCTGGTGTGACTTGACCTACCGAGGAATTCACCAAAGGCGTGAACGCCTGCGTCAAAGCCAACATCTGTGTGCCCATTGTTTTCACCGCATCCAGAACATCCCGCATAGACGGCTCAACCAACTCAGCATCACCCGTGCCATGACCGGCCCGGTCTCCTGCATGGGAGGATTCAGCTTCCTCCTCATGCCCCAACTCCTGCTGATCGTCCACAGCAGTAACATTAACCTCAGTAGGTAAGGTTGGTCCCTGCGGCAATCCGGATTCATTGTTGACCGGCTCCAATGGAGACGGCAACACCTGAGACGGGACAGTCTCATCAACTTCCACATTACCGGATGCTCCATGTGGGAACCGAAATTCGCACTGTCGATTTCCGTTTAAATAAGGAAACTAGGAAAAACCTAATTTCACAGAGGTCCCGGATATCTGCTAATACCACACGCCAAGCAATCAGAACACAATAATGACAACGATAAAATATAAGAAAAATGACAATGATAAAGTATAAGAAATCGAAAAGAGAGCAAAGTAGATCTTATTTCGAATTCGCGTTTGAGCGTTACAACAAGGTAAGAGCCTGGGCTACGAGAGCTATCAGCGAGATTCCTAGTTCTAAAACCCTAAGACGCCAATAACCTAGTTGAGTCGCAGCTCGAATAACAAAAACGGAAATATGCCTAATTGCTCTAAGTGCTAAGTTTGCTCTGAAAAAGTCCTTTTTCTATGCCTCTCGCCTAGGACCCCTTATATACTGACTCCAAGGTCGGTTTACGCCTTTCCTCTTCTGCCCTTAAGCCGCCATAGCATAAAAATGGAGATATTCTATTTTTTTTTCCGATCTTCGTTATCTTCAAAATTTCGTATTTATCCGCGGAAACTTGACATTTATCTTCTCTTG
>NC_027748.1:29886220-29887615 GCF_000695525.1 Brassica oleracea var. oleracea | reverse complement strand
GAGGCATGGTGGGTGGCGTGTTACGGTTCGATCACGCCTCCCATAGAAAAATCGTTCCCGTTCATGAACCATCGTCCGGTGAACAACGAAAATCACTTCCCATCGCACAACTCTCACAGTCTATGAAGCATGGTTCACCGATGAGACAACATGTCTTCGATGCTATGGTTTTGATTCATTTAGTTGGTGATTGTCTGGATGTGATAAGTGATTGTGACCTTGACAACTTGAAGATGAATGATTTTGAAGAAGTATGTGACTTGGTCACAAAAATCATGTCTGCTTGAGGATGAATACATCGGTTATGGCGTTGAAGCGTATAATTGTTGTCCAACTGAATCCTCTTAGCATCCAGCACCTCATAGGGATCCTGGTCCTGAGCTACGAGCATGGTCTCTCTCTCACCGTTGATCATTTCGAAGCGCTTCTTCGATTGCAGATCATCCGGGACACGGACACGTACCGGCTAGGCTGGTTCCTCGGAACTTCATGTCAGTGGTAAAGGGGTTCACTTCTAACTTTAACTCGTGGAGGAAGTTTTTCTTCTTCGTTCGTGTAGACGTAGCGTCCGTTGAGGAGAGTTGTATCCCACTATTTCGGAGGTTGCCGAACGATCGTCCTTCTATCAACCCTCTTGCTCTGTTTCCTGAGGACATTATTGCGATGAGGGATCAGCTCAGGAATGGTCTTTTTTTCTGGACTTCTTTTACGCCGAAGAGAGTTCGTAAGGCGTTGAGGTTTGTCCATCTTGGTCCTGCTTTGGGCGGAGAAACTAGGAGTGATTCAAAACCTGAAGACCAAGGTCCCAACGCCGGTCCCAACGCCACTCCCACTATTGTGACGGGGCCGAATTCTTCGAAGGGAAAAGATATTGATCTCGGCGACCTGGAGTTTTCGGTGGACGATTGCATGCTTCCAGGATGGGATCCGAACCTTGCTTTTGGCGATGGAAGTGGTTCGAGCGAGGTCCCTATTCCGGACTTCGATGATTTTCTTCGCTGGTCTTCCGTCGGGCTTTGACGCTCCTCAGGCCACGAGCGAGTCAGGGAGGCCGAGAGTTGTTGCGGAAGGATCTCGCATCATTAACGTGGTATAATTTTTAAGAATTCCGACGATCGTTATTATTATTTTTGGCTTATAACGTGTCAATCGGTTTTACAGGGTTTGAACTTTCTTGGATCGGCCATTGAGGCGAGCCATAGAGAGGCCATGATCTATCGCTTTAAAGCGGAGAAGGCGGAAAAGGATCTTGCTCGCATGCGAGACGAGATGTTGGCGCGAGACGCTCAACTCGCTCGTGATCATGCCAGGGCTGTTCGCAGGGCGGAACAGAAGGGCGGGAGGGAAATTGTCGAGGTGATGAAGACTCGCGCTTCTCAATTTCCGGTTGAGTAC
>NC_027748.1:29885807-29886143 GCF_000695525.1 Brassica oleracea var. oleracea | reverse complement strand
CAGGAAGATGACTACGTCTTCGAGAGGGAGATGGAGTTAATGAAGGGTGGCATGAAGGATCATGCTCACGCTGAGGCGACCATTCCTCCGATCGACGGGAAGATCCAGAAATTTTGGGTTCCCATCCCGGTTTCCCCTGATACCGTAGAGACTACGGCTGATTTTGCTGGTGATGATGAGGAAGTGAACTTTCCCGCGGATGCATTCGGGGCTTCCTTGTCTGGTAATTTTAACTTTGACATGTGAGTGTTTTGGCGGGAAGGAGTTTTCCCTTTATCTAGTATTTAGCGGCCGAGTGTGGCCTTTGTTCATATATGTCTGGCCGAGTGTGGCCTT
>NC_027748.1:29885496-29885744 GCF_000695525.1 Brassica oleracea var. oleracea | reverse complement strand
TAGAGTGGGTTTGAAGTGAACATGAGTTGTCGTCTCATATTTATCTTTGTTTGAGGCGTTCAATTTGTTAGTTCGTGAGTTTTCGTAGAGATCATTTACGATTTTTCGGGAACGTTGAGTTATGAACGAAGAGACATGTTTTAGGAATCTCGTATCGTTTAGATATCATGTCTTTGAGATGTTTGAGACCAATGCGATGGGTTTAGGGCAAGACCTAGGTTTACTCTCGGTTTTAAGGTTTGTGCGGT
>NC_027748.1:29885367-29885436 GCF_000695525.1 Brassica oleracea var. oleracea | reverse complement strand
CGATTTCTACCTGATTCGTACCGATTTAAAGTCCGCGATAGGTTCTCTGCTTATACGAATTGTATGGTA
>NC_027748.1:29873870-29884942 GCF_000695525.1 Brassica oleracea var. oleracea | reverse complement strand
CCTTCCGCTGGTAAGCCTTGATGGCGGAGACCGTATCGTTGCAGAATTGCGATCCTCCGATGATCATGTTGACCCTACGACGATTGTTATCGTTCCCCTTGTCGTCTGACCTCCTGCCGCGTGTATCCCCGGATTGGTTTCTTTGGGGAGATCTCTCCGCGGGGAGATTTCTGTCTGGCTTCGGGGGGCGATCGGTCTCGAGGATGAGATCTTTCACGCTGGTTACTTCCGAGAGTTCTCCGACTAGTAGCTTCGCGGCCAGCCTCGCTCCTAAGACCTTGCAGTTAGTCGTGGAGTGTCCTCGGTATTGGTGGAACTCGCAGAAGGTGTTTTCGTCATATCCTTGGTTGCGAGTCCACCCGATCGCGTAATTATGTGCTCCTTGAAGTTCTTCCCCCTCGTGATGGACATACTTGTCGTTACGAGGGTTCTTCTTCCTTGTTTTCGGGCTACATCTTTCGAGGACGATCTTGCCGACTTATGCTTCTGCAATAAGATTTTCGTTTCTTCCTCGATCATGATGTAGTCTGTCGCCTTGTGGAGGGCGTCTTGGATCGTCCGTGATTTTTCGAGGGATATCCATTTTCTGAATTTCGACTTGTACCGGAGCGCCTTTCTGAGCGCGTCGATGGCCACCTTGTCGCTTATCCCGCTGACCCTGGACATCACCAACTTGAACCGGCTGATGAACTCGCGGAGGGGTTCCTCTTCCCTCTGGGACAGACTCCAGAGATCGACATCGGAAGTTTTTCTATCAATGAACATAGAGTATTGCTTGAGAAATTCTGATGCGAGCTATCGGAAACTCCCGATAGAGTTTCGTTTAAGGCGCACAAACCATTCGAGGGCTGCTCCTTCTAGATTCTCGACGAACAGGCGGCAGTAGCCGGCATCTCTCTCGCCGTCCTTCAGATTCGCTCTTCCCATCGTGATGTGGAAAGCCTGATGGTGCGCTCTCGGATCGGTCGTACCATCATACTTCGGTACTTTGATCTTTCCTGGATCGGATACCCTCGTATCAGAGATGCGAGCGGTGAAAGAGGTTTTCCGAGCCCCTTCCAGCAGTCTGTCGATCTCGGGGTCCGCGCTCGTAGCATGATGGATTTGAGATTGTACGGCTCTTACTTCTGCCGCAGTCTTGGTGATATAGTCGCGAAGATCGCGTATATCCGACGTCTCGTCAGCAGGTTTCCGCGCTTGTCGGCGTTTACTGCGAGTGAGCTCGGTTTGTTTTTCAGCCAGCTCTTCCTGTTCGTTCCAATAGAGGATTTCCTCCTCTTCTGTCATTGGTTTGTCGAACGGAGAGCTTTCCCGAGTGAATCGGCTTCTGGTCCTTCTTGGATGTCTGTCGGCGGCTTCATCAGTATTGTTGGAGACATCGCTAGGATCCAGGTCGACTTGCTCGACTCCGTTGTCCTCCGAAGCCTTCGCGGGATGCGGAGGGCTTTTGGATTTTCCCTTTTCGACGGGAGACTTCTCGCTAGTGTTTTGACTCGAAGGTCGTTCCTGGGCGGCTCCAGGCCTGTTGAGTGGGGTCGAAAAGTCAAGTCTTTTCCCGTGGACTTTAGTGGTGCCGCGGGGGCGGATTGCTCGAGTCCTTGCCGTTAAAGTTTCAACTTGTTTGGTCAAGGTGCTCACGAGCCCTAATTTCCCAGAGGTCCCGGATATCTGCTAATACCACACGCCAAGCAATCAGAACACAATAATGACAACGATAAAATATAAGAAATCGAAAAGAGAGCAAAGTAGATCTTATTCCAAATTCGCGTTTGAGCGTTACAACAAGGTAAGAGCCTGGGCTACGAGAGCTGTTGGCGAGATTCCTAGTTCTAAAACCCTAAGACGGCAATAACCTAGTTGAGTCGCAGCTCGAATAACAAAAACGAAAATATGCCTAATTGCTCTAAGTGCTAAGTTTGCTCTGAAAAAATCCTTTTTCTATGCCTCTCGCCTAGGATCCCTTATATACTGACTCCAAGGTCGGTTTACGCCTTTCCTCTTCTGCCCTTAAGCCACCATAGCATAAAAATGGAGATATTCCATTTTTTTCCGATCTTCGTAATTATCTTCAAAATTTCGTATTTATCCGCGGAAACTTGACATTTATCTTCCCTTGCGGACCAAGCGTAAACCGACATGCGGTTTACGGGCTGTTGGTTAAGAAATCGTAAGTTGGGCCTCGAGTCGTGTCTTAGGTCCCTTTGGGCCGTCTCTCGACTTGAAGCGTTTATTACGGCTTCTTTCGATAAAAAAATGAACTTTCCGCGGTTTTTACGGTTAAGTTTTATTGATAACTTAGAAATGGCGGGGAACGTGAGATGGGTTCGCTACGGTATCCGGGAAATAGCATCAAAGGGTAGACGAGAATGCATGGACTGATGGCGTATCGACGTTTCGGAATAGCTCGGTCGCTACGTAGCGACCGAACTTTGGTTCGAGCTCGGTCGCTACGTAGCGACCGAGCTCCGGCTCGAGCTCGGTCGCTACGTTGCGACTTTGCGGAATGGGGCGTTTGGTCGCTATGTAGCGACTGAGCTTTGGCTCGAACTCGGTTGCTACGTAGCGACCGAGCGGAGCACGCGTTTGGTCGCTGCGTAACGATCCTTCTCGAGCTCTTGTCCGATGATTCGCGTTTCTTCCGCAAAGGTTTTTCGTAAAGAAGAATCTATTTCGAAAATATATTTGTCGAAGAATTTTTCTACGTTTTTCTTCTTCGGGGATTTGGACGTTAACTTCGTCGTAACCGTTTTTGACCCCAACACTCCAACAGCCTCCTTCCCTTTCCTAGACTTCTTCCTTGTTGTACCCTTAGGATTTAAAACACAAACAAAAGTTAGTTCATACCAGAATCTTAAACCTCAATCTGAACCTAAGGTTATGCAAAACAAACAATCAACACAAGGAACAAGAACGACCTTACCGTGAGTCTCAACAGCCGATGTGTGGTGAACCAATAACCCAAACAAATCCTAGAATCAAGCATGCTCCGATACCAACTTGTAAGACCCGATCCTGGATTCCTCAATCCAACCAGACCGCGGCTTACCTAACCATTTCTATCTAGTTCGATTCCTTTACTTCTCAATTCAAGTGAATATTTTTCTTTATAATTTATCAGAGTTGGGGTTTATCATTTCATACTTAGACAATAAGATTCAAGTAAAGGCAAATCGTTTCTTTCATAGATAATAAATGAGGTCCATATAACATTCATTTGTTCATTCTACTAGATTACATACTTAATCAATCATAAGTTCACAAGTTGCAAAATAGGCTACCAATACTTCACACTTATCAACAATGACTCAATCACCACACATCTTCCCATGGCTGGAGCCATAACTAATCATTTAATTTCTCTTTAGACCCAAATCTGGCCGATTTCAAAAGTGATCTAAAAACTAAATAAAATTCACTAAAACTCATGATAATTCTCAACTAAGAGATTCCCATAATCAGATTCCAAAGAATTGATCCAGACCATATAGATCTTGATCATGATCAGCCCAGCCAAGGCCAAGGGCTTTATTTCTGAACCGGCCAAGGCCATGGTTCAGTAGCATAGTGTCAGATCCATCAGACTATACCACAATCACATAAGATATAAGATAAGTAATCAGAAAGTGGAAATGGGTGTAACCAACAATCCGATCAGGGAATAGACTCAGGCGGTTTGGCGCCGGCTATGCCCAATGGACTGCAACCACACCACTAACCTTAGGGGTCCGTTCTCCAGGCGCTGGTTCCTTCTCCCTCTCCTTCTCCTTCTCCTTCTTTCTGGTATCCATTCTCCAGAACTTGTTACACACGATCAGGGCTTAGCCGGAACAGATCAAGCACCACACAACCGGTTTCTCTTCAAGTCGCCGGCCTCTCTCTCTTCTTCTTTCTCACACGGTTTCTTCAGGGTTTTCCCTAGGGAAATTGATGCCCAAAATCGACCCCAAGGTTCTGTATATATAGAGAGAGAGCCAATAACTTCCCTGGCCGGACAGTTACAAACGATTGGGCAAGGGGTTGCCACTTGTTCCTTTGTGCCTTTTCGCCCATAACCGCCCAGAACAGCCCCTATCTGGTCCAACTGCTCCCTTGGCAGTTTCTCCCATCGAAAACCATTCCCCAGGCCTTTGCCCAAGCCCTGGTTCGAGCCTGAATGCACATGGCCCCATCGTCCCACACGAGCCGCCGGCACGGCCCGGTAACCGCTCGGACCCGGCCACACTGGTCCAGACCGGAACACTCTTCCAAGCTGAGATGAGGTGGCCCCCAACTGTCCCCATCTGAGTGAGCTAGCTAATCAGCTCCCGTGAGCTGGTCAAGACTGAATGAGCTGGATTCACACTCTTTCCAGCTGCTTGAGCTTGAACCAGAACTCGCCCAGCTCCCTAATCACTCGTCCAGCTCCTTTAAACTTGTCTCCATCGTTTCCTGGTTAAGTCTCAGCTGTTAGCCTTCCTTAACCTTCAGTTTGGCCATGATACACTTGTCTTAAGGTCTTAAGGTCTTTTAGACCTGACTGGTGCGTCTCCTCGCACCATAGCCTGTCCGGACGATCCTATCTAGGATCGGGGACATGACAAGAGTGGTATCCGAACTATGGAGCTTTGTATCACATTACAAACTTTTCCCACCATCTCAACTACAACCAACCATACAAAGGTAACCATGCAGTGTTGATTGGAGATGGAACTTTCATCCCCAAAACTCATGTAGGGTCAGCTGATATAGCTTCAATATCAGGTACTCTTCCTTTACGAGATGTTTTAGTTTGTCCTAACATAACTAAATATTTACTTTATGTGTCAATACTCACAAAAGACTATCCTTGCTCCTTTAATTTTGACTCGAAGGTGTGTGTATGCAGAAAAAGGGAACCATAAGGATGTTGAGCAGAGAAAACACCCGTGAGGGTCTCTATACAGTCTTCACCAGCCCAGGTCCTCTACTCTATTTGGCAGGTCTCAACAAGTGATGAAGTGTGGCATAGAAGGCTACGGCATCTGCACTCTCAAGTTCTTCGATATCTGAGAGAACAAGTTTTTTTGAATTACATAAGAGTATCTTGAAGATGTGTGAATCATGTCGTCTAGAGAACAGTAGTCATTTACCTTTCACTCCTTCTATTTGATTACGTCTAGACCTCTAGAGAGAGTCCATTGTGATCTATGGGATCCATCTCTGGTCTTGTCTAATCAAGGATTCAGATTCTTTGATATCTTTATTGATAACTTTTTCTTATTATGTTGGTTGTATCTATTGAAAGCAAAGTCAGACTTCTTGAATGGATTCTACTATTTTCATAATATTTTTTTTTTAAAATCAGTTCTCTACAAAGATTAATATCTTTCATTGTGATCTTGTAGTAAGTTTTCAGTAACAAGTTCCTATATCATCTTCATGAATTTGGAATACAACAATACACATCATGTCCACATACACCCAGCAGAACGGTTTAGCTGAGAGGAAACAATGACACATCACTAATCATGGTTTAACACTGATGTTTCAAGCAAGATTCCACAGTTTTTGGGTTGAGGTATTCTTTACTAATTTTTTTCCAGTAACTTCCTTCCTTCATCAGCCTTCCTTCTTGTATGGAAAGCCACATGAATACTCGTCTTTGAGGTCCTTTGGTTGCTCTTGTTACCCCGCACATCGAGACTATGCAACAAACAAGTTTGATTTCAAATCTCTGCATTATATGTTTCTTGGGTACAATGACAAATTTAAGGGCTATAGATGCTTGTATCCACCCACTAGTCGTGTGTATATCAGCAACCATGTGTTTTTTTATGAAAACCTTTTCCATTTGGTGATGTATAGTGACATCTTCATCTCGATGCTACCACTGCAACACTTGCGGCATTGGCATCTTCATCGGTCACTCCACTGTGAAATAATGCAATGGGAGAAGAGATATGTAATTGTTCTGAAACAAATACATGGTATTTTGTTCCTAAAACTCCTGATATGCTTAGTTGGAAGAAAATGGATGTATAGAACTAAGCTGAATGCGAATGGAACCTTGAACAAGCACAAAGCTTGCTTGGTGGTTCAAGGGAATAACCAAGAAGCATGAGTTGGCTTTCTGGAGACATACAATCTAATTGTAAGAACTGCAACTGTGAGAAAAAATGTTACACAATGCAGCAATATTTGAATGGGAGGTCAAGAAAATGGATGTACGAAATGCTTTCTTACATGGCGATCTCAGTGAAACTGTTTACATGTGTCAACCTGCAGGTTTTGTAGACAAAACGAAACCTGGTCATGTTTGCCTCTTATACAAATAACAATCACCCTGTGCTTGGTTTAATAAGTACAGTGACTTGTTGCTTGAATTTAGCTTTGTTTGCAGCATCAAAGATTCATCCTTGTTTGTCTATAATCAAGGTGGAGACGTTATTACGTTACTTCTCTATGTCTATGATATGACAATCACCAAAAATAGTGCATCTGCACTCACCAGACTTCTTGAAGAGTTGAACAAGAAGTTCATAATGAAAGACTTTGGGAAGCTCACTATTTCCTTGGAATTAAAGCTCACTTCTATGATAAAAGTCATTTTCGTTGTCAAGAGCAGTTAATTATGCTATTTAATTATATTAATATAAAAATATTTAATTTTTCTTTTTATAATATTACAAAAAAATTGAGGAAAAATTTATAATCAAAAGACTCAGATATAAAATAGTTACGCTATTTATAATTATCTTACATGTTTATTTTTGTTCTACTACTGATTATATGTATAAAAATTGTACTCATTTACATTTTTGGCTTATAAAAAATTATTTTGGCTATAACTCACAGTGTTTATTTAACAAGTAAGTGATATAATATTAAAATATATTTATTATTAAATATTTCATGATATTTTGATTTAATTTTAAAAATTACAGATGTTTATATAATATTAATTTTGCTTTTAAGGGTATTTTGGATGATTATTCTCTAACCAATTAAATTTATTATATTTTATACGTATTTTTGAAGTATTTATTTAAAAATAAATTAAAATTAAAATATACATTTGTACCACATTATATTTATTATTATTGGTATTTAGTATAGTTACTTCTTAAAGCAATTGTCTTCTTTCTCCATCAATTTGCAAGATAGAACAAATATATAATTTTTTTATTAATATCTATATGTTATAATAGACAAATCTTCTTACATCTTATATGATACTTAGCAAATCTGAAAAAGAAATGCAAAGGTAATTTTAAATTTATAATTTGAAATTTATAATTTGAAATATATAATGTCAGTCAATCATACTATCAGTATTAGATTTTTACATTCTTTAAATAATAAGGGGAATACACACATTCCAGTGTTTTAGTAGAATAAATACTAAAGATATCTATTATATTAAAACAGGAGTCACAACATTGATTCAAGTTTAATTTTTTTTTAAATGGACTATCATTAGAAATCAGTTATCATTTATTAATTCATTACTAATAATATGCCTTATTATATCATTCCCTAAAATTCCTATACACGCCTACAATTACAGTTCGGTTTACATACCAATATTTGCTTCCTTAATTATTGTAAATCCTTATCAAACCAATACATCATCGTATATTTCTAATGCTCAACCGTAAATATAAATCATTAACAAACAGTCTTTAGACTAAAACGTTAACGTATAGTTCTAGAGTTGTAAATGTGAATTGTTTGTTATTTAAAAAATACACTATAACCTCTGTTTTATTCGCTTACGCGTTATATATATATATGATCAAGTGATGATCCACCTCTTACATATACCCTTGAAGCATTTCACCTGTAAAGAAACATTAAACCTGCTGGTTTTAGTTTACAAGTTTTTCTTGCACATTATATACATAGATGATCACATATTCATCGAACTGTTCCGGATTCAAACCCCTTACCTGTAAAACCAATGTAACAAGAATTTTCAAATCCATAAATCGGCTGCAACAAGAATATCAAAACAATTTTACATAATATTCACTTAATTTAAATAATGGATCGACAGAATTGAGACTGTGTTAGTTGTTATGTTTAGAACACGTTGTTATCTTTTCCTGGAAAAAAATATGTTAGCTTTTTATTTTGGGCTTAAGTTAATTGTATAATGGGCTTAAATAAATAATAGAATAGGTTAGTGACCCATTGGGCTAAGTATAATATTGATCAGTAAAAATTGTCACATTTAAATTATCAACACTATTAATTGAAAAATATATACTATACTTTTAGTAAGATTATTTTTACTATTACAAACATCATTTTAATTTGAAATATTTAGAATAAATATAGATTTTGAAATTATTATTTAACAGTATACCTTCATATGTAATTTATTAAATGTATGTCAATGTATTTGTTTAATATTTGATAATTCATTTTTTGAAAAAATAAATAAAAAATACTAAATGTTTAATTAATTACTTTATAATTATAATGTAAGAAGATATATTTTTATTTTTTTCCTAACTTTAATTTTATTTGAAATGTTACAATATTTTTGAAATGAAAATATTATTTATTTTACTAAACCACATTTCAAAAGTTGATGAGTTTAATAGTCAAACACTAATTCAACAAACTAAATTACATAAAAGAATATACAATACATGTTAGATTTGAAATTGTTAATTTGATGAAAAACAAAGAAATGGAATCACATACTTATGTTTGAAAAATCCATATACACATTTGAATATATGTGATTATAATATACAAAATAAAACAAAATGTCTATGAAAAAATAATGAAAATTTACACCCACGCGGTTGCGCGGGTCCAGATCTAATTATGATTAAAAACCAAACTATACAAAAATATATTATTTTTTACAGTAAAATAAATTAACATTCATATAAATTAACAAGTAGTAAATGATAATTAAATCCTTCCTTAGTGAATTTATCATTTTTAAAAATTATTTCAAATCCATGGTTATTAAATTAGTTATTTGTCCAAATAACATCTTATTGAAAATTATAAACTTTTAAAATATATCAAATAGGATTCAAAGAGATTTGAAAGATAATTTATACCAAAAATTAATAAATAGAGAGTTTAAAAAACAAACAATAGTCATTGTTAAATCACTCAAAATATTTTAAAATAAGAAAAAAAGTTTATCAAATCATTAATTGATTTTTATTTTGTTTATAAATCCCACTAAATTACGCAAATTTCCTCAAAATCCATACAAATTTCATCAAATATAAATACCACCAAAATTTATAAACCCTTAATTCAATAAGAACCCTAACTATATATATATATATATATATATATATATATATATAATCCTTCTTATTTAGTATAAGATTTTTTATATTATATATATTAACATAAATTGTTTCTAAGTCAGTCGAAATTTCTCTTTTATTATAAATGTCAATGCCACTTGCGTGTTTCTTTGGAATGATTGCTTCCCTCCCAGTAAGCAACATTTCATATTCTTGACGAATGATACCTCTCCTATTCCATTTTCTACTCCAAACACCATTTTGAAGTAAAATATTCTCTAACCCCATTCCATTTCCAACGCCAAAATGGAGTTAAATTTTCTTATTTATGAAATGGTCTTTTAATGTTTTAATATTTTTGTTTCTTACTTAAATAATATTTAAAATGATACAATAACATGAAAGATAATAGGATATTCCACAAAGGGCTATTTAATAATTTTACATCAAGATGCATAAACTATTTTTTTTAGAAAACAAACATAAATAATATAAATAAAGATAACATAAAATAAATGATTTATAAATAATCCGGCAAATCGCTTTTGGATCCACTAAGATCGGTAAAGTATTGCCCAAACGGAAAAGATCGAGAAGGAGCTTTGTTGATTTTGTGATTCATCATTTTGCTTTGATATTATTTGTACTTGTTGAGCTTGAATATATGCACGGACATTTGGATTTTGTATGGAACTTATTCACGAAACGAAACATGATAATTCAAGATGAGCGCGAACTCGAAGCACCAATTGAAATTGGAAGAGAAGCTCCACCTCCAGTAGAAATTGCAGAAGATGAAAATGTCTGATTTCAAAATTTTCTAGCTCAATTTAATAATATCAAAAACTAAAAAAAAACTCATTTTTCATTACGAAATGCATTAGTTTGTGGGAAATATATTCTAATGTTCATTGTTGTACCAAAATATATATTGTATTTTTATGATTTTTTGTTCTTTTTAATATATAATACATATTAAATTTAAATAAATTATATTTTAAAGAATTTTTGTAAACATAAGATAGTTGGAGTTAATTGGTAAATTTGTGTAAGTAGGATGTACTATTAACAATTATTAATTAAACAAAAATGGAATTATTTTAAAATATATTTTTTGGAGTAAAAATAAAAGGTAATACATTAAAGTAAAACTTAATTCCATTTTGGTGTTGCACCATTTTAGAACAAAATTGAATAAAAAGAAAGAGTAATACATTGGAGTTGCACCTACGTTTCTGTTGTAAACTTAAGGATTTAGAACTGTAAGTTTCTGTATATTATTAATGAATAAGTGTTCCCTTTATATAGGGGTTACAAGAGAGATAAATGGAAATACAATAATAGAAAAGATTACAAATCATAAACATAAACAAATTAGGAAATAGACAATTTGTAGCCGCCTCTCTCTCCTCTCCAAGTCTCGCGGCCGCCTCTCTCTCTCTAGGGTTGGGCCGTCTCTCTCTATAAGTGTATGGGCCGGTTATGGACATCCACCAATTGATTTATAACACACCCCCTTGGATGCAATAACCATACATGGATTGTAATACGCTTAATGTTGCCTCATTAAAACCTTATCAGGAAAACCCAGTGGAACAAAACCATGATAAAGGAAAGAGAGTACAACACGTACTACTCCCCCTGATGTGAACCTCAGTGGAGGTCCTTCAGCCTACGCATCCCAATCTGATGCGTGAGCTTCCTGAACGTGCAGGTAGGAAGTGCCTTGGTGAATAGATCAGCTGAATTGTCACTGGATCGTACTTGGACGACCTGGACCTCACCGGCTTTCTGAAGCTCGTGAGTAAAGAAGAACTTAGGCAATATGTG
>NC_027748.1:29873002-29873394 GCF_000695525.1 Brassica oleracea var. oleracea | reverse complement strand
CCAACTAAACCATCTTTGTTATGGTTAGTATAATATAGACCCAAGTCTTTCGTTCCTTGCAGGTAACGAAGAACATGTTTGATAGTAGCTAAACCTAGATAGTAGGTTCATGGCAAAGCTTATATCAGGCCGTGTGTGAGTTGCCAAGTACATTAAAGCTCCTATGGCACTGAGATATGGCATTTCGGGACCTAGGTCATCTTCATCTTCCATCTTGCGACGGAATGGGTCAGTGTCCAGGCCGAGAGACTTCACGACCATGGGACTGATCAGAGAATGGCAATCGGCAATATTGAGTCTCTTGAGTACATTTCCAGTGTATGCCATCTGATGCACAAGGATCCCATCATTTATGTACTCAAGTTGTAATCCCAAACAGAATTTTGTTTTCC
>NC_027748.1:29871515-29872671 GCF_000695525.1 Brassica oleracea var. oleracea | reverse complement strand
CATTCCTTATTGTGTTCCATTATGTTCCAGACATGATATAATCGATTGAGATTCATTATTATCAGGACCTTTAATACTTTGCAGCTTGGCGTCCCAAGCTACATTGTTTGGTACCTATACCTTAAAGTCGGCCGGCCTTATCTCTATGTCTGGGATGGTTTCCTTGATCTCGGTTTTTTTTATCATTCTATGCACTTTTCTCTTTTGTTTCCGAGGATTCTTATCTTTTGGAACTTATTGGTCTATCTTGTATAGACTATGTAGCAACTTGATTGTGTCTCCCTTGGACATCAATTTAGTTGGTGTTTTACAAGCTGGTTTATATATGACTTAGTCATTTTTCGGGTCAACAAATGTGTCTGACATTTGATTAGCTAGATTTGTAAATTTATAATCTTTGGACGTCTATTTCACATTCTTTAGTCCGAGGATCTTGCCAAGATAATGATGGTCGATGCCATTCTGTTTCTCTTACCAGCTTATTATTTTCTCCCCCTAATGTTGGATAGTCGGATCCATTAAACTATGCAATCCGTGGACTTGGCCACTAAATAGATCACCCATATTTGGCTCAAGGTACTTCATTATTTGTGGGAGATTCATATCCAACATATATCCCCATCCTCATCCTCTTCTAAGGATCCATCTTAGACGGCACATATATTTGTGGTGGCTTATCCAAATATCTCAAGATGTTATATGTCTGGCTCATGACCCGTAATAAATTTTTGATGGAAATATCTATGCTCACTTAAATGGTCTGATGCTTATTAGTTAAGATGCATGTAAATTCGTGTGTCCCCAAGCCTTGGACTGAGAGTTTGGACCTATGGGTAATGGCCAATACAGATTTATAAAAGGATTCAGCCATGCTATATATAGTATGGACATGTGCGGATTTGTCCTCACTGCCCCCTCATGGACATACTATAATCTTTAAGTGCTTTAGGACATCATGGCCTAATGAGTTTCCCTTGTGTTCATGCTACACACGAGAGATTCTATGGGATAACTCTTTGTGCCCTTTCCAATATCAATTTCGCATCATGTTTTGGACCAGGATGGCCAATCCGGTCATACCATAAAGTGTATAATTTCGTGGGTAAACCATTCTAGTTACCATGACTACTGCCTCTATCATACTGATCTTGGCATA
>NC_027748.1:29870038-29870352 GCF_000695525.1 Brassica oleracea var. oleracea | reverse complement strand
CATCTTAGAGATTATATTTTAGGGTTTCATTCTTTACAATCAACCAAATTCGATTCATTATGTTCTTAGAATTCGAAATACCTTTAGTTTAGTTGTTTGTAGAAACCAGACCACCAAGAATGAACCTCGAGCTTAGACACAATCGGGACGCGAGCTGGCTGGGGCGCGAGCTGCTTCTATCGGATCGCGAGCGGCTCTGATGCGAACGGGAGCAGATGCTGTCGGATCGCGAGCTGTCCTTGATTTAGGATGGAGCTGAGTTCGTCTAGGATCAGGAACGCCTTGGGGCTGGAGCTGATCAGGTGGACACGAGC
>NC_027748.1:29846554-29869927 GCF_000695525.1 Brassica oleracea var. oleracea | reverse complement strand
GTCTCGGCCAGGGCTTCGATTTGATATCTTGATCGTTTTTTGGGTCCTCACGGTTTGGGAGAACGGCCTCTTCGAAGTTCCGAGGCAGATTCCTGTTCATTTAGGGTTTTAGGGTTTTAGCGATTTGGTTTTAGGCTCAGAGTGTTAGAGGCTATCGTGCTGATAACGTGTTGTAAACTTAAGGATTTAGAACTGTAAGTTTCTGTATATTATTTATGAATAAGTGTTCTCTTTATATAGGGGTTACTTGAGATATAAATGGAAATACAATAATATGAAAGATTACAAATTATAAACATAAACGAATTAGGAAATAGGCAAGTTGTAGCCGCCTCTCTCTCCTCTCCAAGTCTCGCGGCCGCCTCTCTCTCTCTAGGGTTGAGCCGTCTCTCTCTATAGGTGTATGGACCAGTTATGGACCGGGCCGGTTATGGACATTCACCGATTGATTTATAACAGTTTCTTTATTCTAGCTCTTTGTCTTCTCTCCTCTCCTATGGACAAAACAATAAAGAAACTTAGAGTGTGTATACAATACATTTGCGATATTACCTAAACAAAGGAAAGCTACAAGCTTTTCATGGAGTAAGACGTCATTCTCTTTCTTGCGGAGCAAGTCACAAGCAACAAAAAAGAAAAAAGTTAGAAACTTTCGTGAATCTTGATTTGGACCCACCACGCAAAGTCTCCATCTTTAGACTCAATCATTCTCGTTTGATCTGGAAATCCTAATCCTGGATCAAAAATGGAGAACCTTGATGTGTGCAAGTACACACACAGCTCGGTACACAGAGCAGTTGCTTCAAGAGACTACGCCACTCTCAGATCAATACTCTCTTCTCTCCCAACCCCACGATACCCTTCCGAGATTCTGTCCGAAGCATCTTCCTTAGTCGAGGAAGCCAAATCCGACGCCGTTTCCGCCGTCATCGACAGAAGAGACGTGCCAAGCCGCGACACGCCGCTCCACTTAGCTGTGAAGCTCTGTGATTCAACAGCAGCAGAGATGCTGATGGTGGCTGGAGCTGACTGGACTTTGCAGAACGAACACGGCTGGAACGCGTTGCAAGAAGCTGTTTGCAGCAGACAAGAGTCCATCGCCATGATCATAGTTAGCCATATTATCAACCTCTAGCTTGGGCTAAGTGGTGTAGGAGGCTGCCTCGCTTGATAGCAACGATGAGGGAGATGAGAGATTTCTACATGGAGATGAGTTTCCACTTTGAGAGCTCCGTTGTGCCTTTTGTATCAAAGGTTGCTCCTTCTGATACTTATAAAGTGTGGAAAGTGGGTTCGAATCTGAGAGCTGATATAACTATGGCTGGTTTTGATGGTTTCAAGATTCAGAGGTCTGACCAGAGTATACTGTTTCTTGGTGATGGGTCTGAAGATGGTAAAGTTCCTCGTGGATCGCTTTACATGGTGAATCATAAGGATAAAGAAGTGATAAATACGTTGGATGGTGCATGTGGTTTTCCTTCGGATGAAGATGTGAGGAAAGAAGTGGCTTCGATGTGTAAGAACAGTGTTTTTAGGCCCGGGATCGATGTGACGCAAGCGGTTTTAAACCCGCAGACGAATTGGAGGAGGCAGGAGAAGAGTGAGATGGTGGGTCCTTGGAAAGCTAAGGTCTATGAAATGAACAATGTGGTTGTTAGCATTATGTCTAGAAAGGTTCCTGGTTTATAAGTTGAAAAAGAGAACGGTGGTGTAGATGATGATCTCTGCGATGTGCTAACTGATGAAGAGAAGAGGCAACTAGAGGGTGCTCTTAAGCTGGACTTACCAGACTTCCCTAATCTTGATTTGAGTCTGTCTCACAAGAAAGAGGGGAAGAAAGAGTGGCTAGGAGGCTGGAGAAGAAAAGAGACGACGACGAGTAAGCAGGAGAAGGAAATCAAGTATGCACCTCCGAGAAGCTCTCTTTGTGTGAATGAGAAAGTAAGTAATCTTCTAGGAGACTGTAATGAGATAAAACCAGGAAGACACTCGGTAGATAATGAGCATAATAGGAAGCCAAGAGTAGCATCAGTGTCGAGTAAGACTCACCAAGAGAGTGAATACAAGAAAGGGTTACGTCTTGTTCTCTGGCTATCTCCAAACTTCCCGTTACAAACGGAAGAGTTGCTTCCTTTGCTTGACATACTTGCAAACAAAGTAAAGGCAATTTGTCGTCTCAGAGAGCTTCTTACCACAAATCTACCCACAGGAACATTTCCAGTCAAGGTATGTTGTCGTTTAATGTTTTAAAAGGTAATGAATCTGATGTTACGTAAGATCAGTTTTACATTGGACTTGTTTCGTAAAATATATGTAGGTTGCTATTCCAGTGGTACCGACGATAAAAGTGATTGTTACATTCACAAAGTTTGAAGAGATTGATCCTGCAGATGAGTTTAAGACGCCTCCTTCGAGCCCGACTGCTTCTTCTGGCTATGAGAGTCCAGCTCCTTCAGCCAACTCAACGTCCTCCTCCTCGTGGTTTCGTAGAGCCAGATCAAACAAAGATGGTTCGAGCAGTAAGTCCCAGGCTTTACAAGACCCATTTGCTATCCCAGCAGGGTATAATTGGGTGAGTGTTGAATCAAAGAAAAAGAAAGCAGAGAAGCAGAAACGGAAAAAGGGTTGTAAAAAGGCAGAGCAAGTTAGCTAAAAGTCACTCCCACGTCCTGAAACACTAACCTACACAGATTGTGGCATGAAAAGACAATGAAGAGAAAGGGTTATGCTATTTGGATTGAAGCAGGCTCACTTGCACAATCTGCAAAGAGACATATTCTGATCATGGAGATGCGATTTGATTATTTGTTCATCATTCTTTTGTAACCATAACTCACATAAGTTTGGGACGGTTCTGGTTTATTCCTTTTTTTTTTGTTCAAGTGTGATGTAAAAACATTCATTCTGCTTCTTTTGCATATGTTTTCCATTTTGCTAATTAAAAACGCAATTTTGACAGTCTCCATTGAGTTGAAGATGTGATTGCCGTATTAGCTAAACATACCTGCAGATTTGTTATATATATGGCCACCCTTTTTTTATCAGAAAAAACACAATGTAATTGGTGTTGTCGCTCTTGAGAATACTATGATATGGAGAAATCAACAATCTACTATGCTGGTCGACATGACACAAATGTACAAACAGTTCAAGCCCAATATCAGTTTGCTTCCGGACAGTTACCAGTCTGATACCTTGGTCTCCCGTTACTGACTAAGCGCATGGGAAGACAAGACTATAAGCCTCTCATAGAGCAAATTAGAAGACGTATTAGTCATTGGACTAATCTGTTCTTATCAATGGCTGGAAGACTCCAATTAATTGCTTCAGTTCTTATGAGCATTGCAAATTTTTGGATGTCATCTTTCATCCTACCGGGAGAATGCATTAAAGAAATAAATAGCATATGCTCTGCTTTCCTGTGGTTGGGTCCTGCGTTGAGCTTGAAAAAGGCAAAAATATCTTGGGATATAGTGTGTCTACCTAAGCGAGAGGGAGGATTGGGGCTTAGGCCATTGAAAGAAGCAAACATGGTGAGCAGTTTGAAACTCATATGGCGTCTGACATCCCAGCAGGGTTCTTTATGGGCTAAGTGGGTTCATACGTATCTAATATGTAATGGAAATTTCTGGGCTATCAAAGAGAGCACATCTTTAGGCTCTTGGATATGGCGGAAACTTTTAAAGTACAGGGACAAGGCTAAGGTCTTCCACAGAATGGAGGTTCACAGTGGAAAATCTACATCCTTTTGGTATGATACCTGGTCAGATATGGGGCACCTCTATGATGTAGTAGGGCCACGAGGTTGTATTGATATGGGTATTAGAGCTACGGCATCAGTGGCATCTGTATTCAACAGACAAAAAAGGGCTCACCGAGTTGATGTATTGAATCAGATTGAGGCAGTCCTGGAGAATCAGAGGTTAAAGGCTGTTGATGCAGAGGACACTCCTCTGTGGAAACAAAAAGAGGGGACTTATAAAAACCTGTTTAGCACAAAGAGAACATGGCATCTCATTCGCCAAGCTGCTCCTATAGTTAATTGGCACACAGGAATTTGGTTTCAACAAGCCACACCAAAGTATGCTTTTTGCACATGGTTGGCTCTGCATAACAGGTTGACAACTGGGGATCGTATGATCACATGGAGCTCAAGCATTGATCCAGCTTGTATCTTCTGTCAACATGGTATCGAAACCCGCAATCATTTATTTTTCGAGTGTGTGTTCACAGCAGCAGTGTGGACTAAATTAACAAGAGGGCTTCTAGGAACGCACTTCAGTACAAACTGGGATAGCATCCTTTCTCTGCTAGTAAGCAACACTTTGGACTGCAGGGTCCGATTTCTGGTTCGAGTTGTCTTTCAAACCTCTCTACTCTCGCTTTGGCGGGAAAGGAATGAGAGACGGCATGGCTCAACCCCTACTCCTAGTGCTTCCCTGGTCAAATTCATTGATCGTCAAGTAAAGAACAAGTGTCTGTCCATCCCGGTTACTGGAAATCAAAGACTCGGAGCGCTTCTGCAACTCTGGTTTGCTTCACAAGCATAAACTCCCAAGGTTCTGGTTTTAGCTATAAGAGTTTTTTTTTTCCTTTCCAGCTTTAAACACAAAAGTTACACACATGATGTAAAAAAGTTTTTTTTTAAATAAATTTAACATTCTATTTAAAAAAAAAAAAAAAAAAAAAAAAAAAAGAGAATACTATGATAGTATTCAATTGTCACCACAACAACAATATGAATCCCAACGGTCAACATGATTTAAGAGTTTTGGAACTTAATTTGAAGTTTTAACTCAGCTGAAGTTTAAAGGAAATACATTGTTCTTCATGTTATGGGAGATGTAACTTCAAACCATTTGACCAAACCCTCATCGTAGGTTTGTCGACCAAGCTGATTGGAATATAATATATAGCTCAGAATGATTAACATGCTTGCAACGTCCATATGAAAACATGACATTTTGCTTCTTCCAGCAAGTGGCGGTCCTCAATTTTTGCCATTCCACAATCTATAAATGTTTCCTACTATCTTACATATTTCAAAGTTATTTTTTATTTCCAACGAGATGTGAAGCATCATAGATGCACACTTAAACCAACCATGTAGCGGGAAGAGCCTTTAGAGCGGTCCAACAGTGAACCGGGTATGTGTTTAAAACCCAATAACCAAAATTAATACCCGTGACCAAAACCGACCCAAAATCCCTAAATTAAACCCCCTAAAACTCCCGGCGAAACTCTCTCCGACTTCCTCTGATATAGTAAACGTAAACGTTCTGCATCAGCACAGTCACACTGGCCAGACAAAGTCATTGTTCATGTGTTAGTATGTGTTAATGACGAACAAACGAGTCAAGTACTAAAAATAATAATGATACTTGATACTTGACTTGGTCTTGCAAATAATGAAAATAGTCGACTTGTTACTTGTTTAGACAACACCGAGTATTTTTCAAATCGGGTACGAGTCAAATAACGAATTTAAAACGAGTAATGATGTCCGGCCCTAGTAAGCCAGATGATAAAAGACAAGAGTTAATTTTAGCGAAGCAAAATTCTATGTAGACTAAGGGCTATACTATGCAACCAAAAGCTGACAAATACAGTTAGGCAGTAAATATCATTGTTAGATTTTGTGCAGACGATAACTAAAATGGTGTGTTGCATTTTGATGGGTATGATGTATTGTATATATTGTTTAAAGCAGTATGTAACATGTCGGTGGATATATCTAATTACATGATGTAAGGTGTAACAAGTAAATCATTTCCTCGACACGACAACCTTTTTCTAAAGAGAATTCAATCAACATGCAGCTTCACTAAACACTATAAGATACTCTGTTTCTTAAGAATCTATTTTAAGAGCAATACTTGTGTATACTCTTTTCTTTACTTGTGTATATCTTGAAGAAGACGACCATCCACCTACTGATCTAGGAGTTGTGTCCAACATCATTTTCATTTGTCAAATTATCAAAGCACATAATCTCATTAATGTTATTTAGATAACTGAAATTTACACAAACTTGCACAAGATTGTCCAAGATTATGCACAATATAACTGGGTTGAGTGTGGATATATAATCCATTTAGTGTTTCACAAAGAATCAAGATTCACATCATCACTTTATTTATCTTATGTAATATTTAAGGAATGTTCTATTAAAAATACAAACATTTTAAACACATAGGCAGATACGCTAAATGACTGAAGAAAGATCATCGCTCTCATTCTATCATCAACAATATTACGAGGATTCTTTAGCAATGGGTTCTACTATGAACATGTCCAAAGACCTAAACTTTACCCTTGCAATGGTGTTCTACTATGAACATGTCCAAAGACCTAATCGACCAAGTTTGCTTCCTGTGAGTCAGGAACGATGATGTCATGCCTCATCATGGCCTTGTAGCATTAAGCAACCCGACCTCCACTGTGCATACAAATCTCAACCAAAGCAGGGGCTTTACCGTAAAACCTCTTGAGATTTCTGGTAAGCGGATTGATACGTATGAGGAGATGAGGTGGCATCCAATGCACGTGAGCACATAACGTTTCACATGGGGAGGATGCTGAGCTGGCTTCTCTCCAACTTGCTACTTACTTTTTCTATTTAAGCGGTTGTTTGCTAGAGAGAAGGGTTATCGAAAGTTTGAGCGAATAATCTGCGAGAAAGAGATGTGATAGAGAGGGATTGGGGATTAGATTTCTGTTGTAATCAGTCTTTTTCATTCAATAAGAACACTTTTCTCTTTAGATCATTGTTTTTACATCTACTCGTAACATATCAAACATAACTTGGAGGAAAGACCTCTTCCACAAGATATTAAACGTAAATATTCTGCATCAGCTCAACCAGGTTGACGAAACCAAGTCATTGTTCTGTTCCATCTGTGTTATTATCACAGCAAGTATATGTGTTATAGGCGGACAAACAATCTTAATCAGCTGTATATATATCTTTATAGGTACTTTAGAATGCAACTTATATGCACAATTGTACTAAAGCTCAATAGTATTTACAAAAAGGTATCTCGAACTATTCTAGCCATTACTCTTGACCCAAGCCGACTCATAATATCCGGCAATACTGTCACAGAGATTCCAGGCAAAACAGGAAGCAGTTCCCGAACAACTTGAGTTACATCTACTACCTGTTTTATGATAATGAACACACACAAGTTCAGCACTCTGGTAATACAGAATTATATGAGAAGGTCCAAGAGAAACTAACCTGATTAGGATTATTCAACATGGAGCTTCTTCCAGTAAGGAACTCGATTACTTTCTGAACATTGTTCAAGATGACTTTGTCTTCTTCTGTTACTGATGGAAGAAGTCCTGCAGGCCTGAAAGGTCCTAGTGATGGTACCATACCGAAAATTGGTGGTGCGTTTCTGAATCCGAAGACCGCCATTGCTTGCACCAGCTGTTCTCTTGTGATTGCATCGATGCCTTTTACTATCTGTTTTCAGTAATCACAACAACTGTCAGAACTGATGACACCATGAATAAGTAGCTCTGAGCTTGTCAACAAGTTAGTTGTCTAGATTCACATTCATTTTTTAATTAGTTTAGCGTATTTTTCTGACAAGGCGAAAAAGGTGGTTAGATTTTGTTAGTAACTACCTCATCCAGTAGAAGCTCGCGGAAGAAGTTTCCTTTCTCGGAAAGCAGAAAAGACAAAGCGACTCTCGTTTGAGCTGGCTGGTTTGGTTGGGATGCACTGGCTGGAAACATGGGAACCAGACTGCTTGTCTGGTTTTGCAGAAGAGCCAGCTCAGCCATGCCCCCGTTCATATCTTCTCCTCCTCCACTTTTGGCTGCTGCAATGAAAGTCTCAAAGGCTTGCATCACATCGATGAATCTCTCAGCATCAAAACCGCCAGTCTTCCCATATATTGTGTAGCGTAAAGCCTCCCTCAGGCGAGGAGATTCATCGGTCAGGAGCCTCTAAGTATTAAAGTAATCACATGAAGACAATAACAATCAGTATTTTGTAAAGGTCCAATGAAAGACGGTGGGTTAGATAAAAGTTACAGAGTTCATATAAAAATACCTGAGCGATATAAGGATAAGCCTCGTCCACAATAGCAAATTCAGGATTCCCGACTAGAGCTATCCCTTCGAGCACACCAATTGCTCTAATTATAAGGGCGAAATAAGGAGGGATTCTGAAAGGATAGTCAAAAGTTATCTGAGCCAAATCTGCAGCCAACTCCTGAAAGTTGATGTTTTTAGCTCCTCCACCTTCAAGTGCCTGGTCAAAAACCTTGGCCAGGACAGGTAATATAGGTGCCAGATTGACCCCATCAGGGATGAAACCAAGTTTGACAAAATCTTTTACTATGGCATCATAATCTCTGTGAATTAAGTGTGCAATGGCTTCAATCATCCCATACTTCTGATCATCAGTCAATTTCGTGACAAGACCTGCCAATGGATAGAAAAATAAAATGTCAACAAAAGGATTTTCTCAGACACAACTGAATGTGACTCTAGAACTAGAATCATTACCGAAATCAAGGATGGCAAGCTTTCCGTCTGGGGTACGGATCATATTTCCAGGATGAGGGTCAGCATGGAAAAAGCCAGTATCAAGCAACTGTAGCACAAAAACAGCACCACTGTTAACAAGAAGAATTCAAATATACAACATTTTCACTTCTTAAAACATGAAAATTGTGTAGATTCTACAATGTAGAATGACCAGAAAACAGCACAGACAGAGTCAAAAAGAAATTGACATGATGAAGTATTTTGGTGGCCAAAAGTTTTGCTTATCTTACAATAGATCTAGTTAAGCAGTGGGTAGACCTGAGGTACACAATGGTCCTACAAGTCCCTGCTTGATAATCATTATACTCACTAGATGAATTTATTGGAATCTATGGCTAAGAACTTGACAATCGATGCTAACTAGGATTGAAACCTGAGAAAGCATATGCTTCCTACATCACTTAGCATAATTGCAGAAGAATCTGAACAAAATAAAAGCTAAGCTCAAGTTCTGCTCTGCAACAAGTATGCAGAAACTGTTACCTGCTTTAGGTAACAAATAACGCCAACATTCACAAGCTCACCAACGTCATTCTCCATACTTTGTGACAGTTTTTCGCCATCAATCCATTGTGTTGTAAGAACCTTCCTTGACGTGTATTTCTCGTAGGTTTTTGGTACAACAACCTGAACCCATCATCAATAGTTGCATGATAAGAAACCATTCCAAAGATGTAACCCACATAAGTACTTTTCAAAGACAAACTTATGATGAGTCGCTTCATATGTAGACAACAAAGAACAAACAAACTGAAATGCCCATTAGAAAAGTCACGAATCGTACTTGTGGGAGATCTTTCTTCATCATTTCTGCAAAATATGTACCATTTTCGCAAAATATGTACCATTTTCTCCCTCGTTAACATAATCCAGCTCCTCAAAAAAGCGAGCAGCCCATTCATCAACCAGTCCAACAACGTCTACTGACACCTGCACGAAAATTCCAACAAAGAAGGTCGAAAGTCATGAAGATGAATGAATGGTGAAGGAGAAAAATAAGTGCATAAGCTGAGCTGTCAGACGAAACCTTGCCTGAGGGAACTTCCGCAGAAACAGACCCAAATTCCGAATCACAAACAAGTCAACAGTCACAGTCTCAAGAACAAAAGGCCTCTGTACTTTCACTGCCACCAGATCCCCGTTTTCCTTTAATCTTCCCTTATACACTTGCCCCAGAGACGCTAAAGAAAAAAGAGACTAACAATAAATCATCTGGAATCAAGTCTACCAAAATGATAAGTTCAAAACTTACCGGCAGCGATTGGGGAAGGAGAGAGCTCTGAGTAAATTTCCTGCCACGGCTTCCCAAGCTCCTCCTCGAGAAGAGCCATTGCTACATCATCAGGAAATGAAGGGACCTTCGAATAAACAAAAAAAAACACCCACATTTAGCTATTCATATTATATGACGACGAATGAAGGAAACAGAAAATTGCAGCATCACACCTTGTCACAAAGCTTCTGAAGTTCTGTCATTGCAGCGGGAGACGAGATATCTGGTCGAATACTCAAAGCTTGCCCAAGTTTAATGTAAGCTGGACCCAGTGAAGTAACAATTTCCCTCAATTCAATCGCCCTAGAAACCTCATTCTGAAAATGATGACAAACTACTACATACATACCCAAAAAACATAAAAATTGAAACTTTTAGCAAACTTATGCTGATCACACACAGACTCATTACCTACCTCTTTGACTTTCTTGTTGATTATATCGACTGCAAGACGGGAGAGAAAGCCGCCAGTGACAGAGAGCAACTGGATAACTCGACTAGCAACAGCACGAGGCCGTTTCCCCCAGTAAGCAGAGATGGTAGCCGGATCATATACCAAAGGCAAGAACTCACTGCTTTCACCAGTCTACACAATTCTGCTAAGTCAAATCACTAAAAAAAGTTCAGCTGAAATTGCGTTAAAATATTTTTAAATTGTCACCTCTACAAGCCTTAGCTGAATACTATCATCCGCGAAAACGGAATCATTCAAGTTCTGGCCACGAAGGCCTCTCATTAACACAGACAACTGCTCGTCTTCTTCCATTTGAGCTCTCACTCTCTTAATCTCTTTCGATACGTCCTTGACTCTCTGTTTAACGATTTGGATGTTTGCAAAATTGATGAGATAGCAATAAAATTGGGACGAGAGGAAGAAAGAATCTTAACCGTGGAGACATTGTTGTTGACTCCTTTTGACGCAGACGACGATGAAGAAGATCCGTTCACGGTGGGGTTCTGTGTGGGTTTGGGATCAGTAGCGACGGCTAAGATCCGCCGAGAGCGATTACGGTGAGGGATCGTGGAGATGAAGGAGCGGCGGGAGTAGACGGAGAATCGGGTTGGTTTGGATCCGCAGTAGACGAGCCTTGGGGATGCTGCTTCCATGGAAAGAGAAGTTTGAGATCTGAGTTTGACTGTGGTGAAGAAGCAGTGGCTCTCTAAGTGGGAGTGTTTGGTATATCAGAGGAAGGTAACGGCAATGGAGGGACCACGTGCCGTAACGACGTTCTTACGAACTTTCTCTGCTAGTCAGATTTTGGTGATTTGTTTCCATTTAATTTTATTCAGGCTTTACGCATTCCTCGGCACAACGATAGATTGTGACAACATCCGCTCGAAGAAAAAACATGGAAAATAGGAAAATAAACTAAAAAGAAAAGAATATGATATGATCATTTAAAAAAAAAACAAAAAAAAAAACAATTCTCACCGGTTATTTTTAAATTTTTATCACAAAAATAGCCTATTTTTATTTTTTAATTTTTAAATATTTATTTTTTATTTTTTTAAAATTTGAAACATTATCATAAAACCTCACATTTTGACTCTAAACCTTAAGTTTAGATTAATTAACCCTTTAATAAAACTTATTTTGGTCATTTTCTTACTTGAGTACTATTTTGTGACAAAAACTTAAGAAGGGTTATTATAGAGAATTTTTCAAAAAAAAAAATATAATATCAGAATTTAGATGACCTGCAAAGGTCCAAACCAATCATTTGTAAATGGGAAAATTGAATAATGTCATCAAAAAATGAGCTATAAAATAAAGATATTGTTGATCAAAAAAGAAAAATAAAGATACTGGAAATGGCGCAAATAAACCCTCATGACAAAGGTGTTAAAATTATTAACAGAAGATCAACATAACTCTATTCAGCTACTCTCTTTATCTCTGGTTCAAACCAGACCACAACCACTGGTCCACTGCTATCAGTTCCAACAACCCATTAAACATTCAACATTCCACTTTAAGTGCACACAAAGTTACTTCTTTTTTTTGGTAAAATAACAAAGTTACGTTTTCCATTGCAAATATAATGTTTTTTTCCAATATCGTGAGACTTTCGAATTAGCAGCGTCTTTTCTTCTATATCATCAACCATTATATTAGCTTAATATATGCTCCCATATATGTGAAAACATTCTGGTGATAGAAAATTTATGTTTTGCTTAAATGTCATAAATCTTCTCTTGTTTTCTTAAAAACAACCTGAGAACAGAGAAGTGAGAAGAACAGTTTGCATGTTGACGTTGTTATAATGTTATTCATCTCTCGCTAAACTCCATTGGCAAGCCACGTCAGAAAAATATAATGACAACATGTAGGATTTATAGCGTTAAATCTTTTTTTTTTTGAGCAAATTTATAGCGTTAAATCTAGACCTTGTGTTTTGAAGATTCCATTACTTTAAAAAGTCGTTTTTCATATACAAAGATCGATCATCAATATAACAAAATTTTCTTTTATCAGATTTCCGATCAGCGGCTAACCTATGTTATATGGGGAGGAGGCAGCTGCCCCCACAAAAATGTAAAAGTAAATATATTTCCATTAGAAACTACAAGTTTTCCATAGCATTGTTAGTTGGTTCCAGTCATCTGTTTGTCCCCTCAAGATCACTGTTCAAATCTTCTCCTAAACTGTTTTTTCCCTTTTATTTATTTATGCCCCCACAATTTTTTTTTTGCTAGATTCACCACTGTTTCCGATAATAAATCCACGTACGTCATGATAAGGTTATGAACACACTCCACAAGGTCTTCAATGTTTTCCTCCTTAATTCCTTACAGTGGCGGACCTACTAAAGCCCAAGGGGGGTCAATTGACACCCCTAAAATAGTCAAAGTAATAAATTTACATAGGATTTACAAGAGAATACGTAGAAGAAATGGTTATTCTATACCCTTTGACACAAGTCCCCATTGACACCTGTTTATATATTTTTTTAGAAAGTTATATATATGTGACACCGGTAAAATAAATCTCATAGGTCCGCCACTGATTCCTTATGTACCTAGCATGACAATCTTTTCAACGGTTCATTTCTCTTTTCCATGTACTTTATAATTAGGTGGAGTTTGCTTCAATATAGCGTGGAATGGACGGTAGTGGTGTGGTAGATTTATTTTTCAGGAAGGAGCTTCCACTAAGCTTTCGTTCTTGTTTGGAAAGCCTCTTGCAATCTCTTTCCAGTTTCAAGGGAAAATGCAGCCAATTTTCATAATAATTATTAAATATTTTACTTTTTCAGGGGTGTTAGGGCACTAGTGTGAATGTCTCATTACCATTGACAGTTCGTTTCACTAGTTTCATTAGTTCATCGTATACTGAGCATACATATTCTCATGGTGAAGAATTCGTGGCTGATGCTGTTCAAAGCAGGGAATTGCAATTGCGCTCAACCAAAGCACAATTTGACAGCACTGCTTTCAGAATTTGAGTTTCTCTAACTAAGGATTAAATTAACATTTGTGTGAACAAACACACAGACGCATTGCCTACAAAGCCAAACCTAAGACGAGTCCTATATGAAACGCCAAAATCTAGAAAAAGTCAATTGCAGTAAAAACTCATATACATTTAGTCTGAACAGAGAGATGTGTGAATGAATGTGATGTTGACTTTATGCCTATTAATACTTTCACAAAACTTTCTACATAGTTTCATATATTGAATGCAACATTATAACAACCGAAACAAATCAACCAAAAGTCGTACATTCTTCAGTTTTTTCGTGTGGCTTTTCTTTGCTTTGCAGTGTTTTCCTCAAAGACTTGCTTCCACCGAGGCTTCCAGCTTTCCTTAGCAACTGTGAGCGCATCCAGCTTCTGCTTCAACCGCTCTAAGATGGCGGGTAAAGCCTTCTTGTGGTCTTCTCTCACAATCTCAGACACATCTCCACGGTATAGCATCTCGATGCATCTGTAGAACTTTACTCCGAGATCTTCCACGCTCATCTCCTTCTTTATAACTTTCTCAGCGCTCTCCATAGCACTTTTAAGAGATTCTATCAACATATCAGTCTCAAACATGTCCTCTTCGCAACCCTCAATTGCTTCTTCGTATTTGCTCAGTTTCTTAGGTTTCGAAGAGCCATTAAATTGCATCACAGCGTACTTGTTGTTCAGTACATGGTTGTCTGAGACAGGACACTGTTCTTCCTCAGGGATAAGCTTATAGCTCGGTGTCACTCGTTCTAATAACCGCCTTGACGTTCTTGCTTTCTTCAGAGACCTCTCAGTTGCCGGTTCCGAGTGAATGATTCTTCTCTTCTTTCCCTCAGAAAGATCTTCTTTAGGGTTCTCATCTATTTTAATCCTAATCCTAATACGGGCTCCGCTCCTCTTCGGTTTCTCATCATCTACTTTAGCCCTCACTGCAGAAACATTGCAACCTCGGATCTCACCTTCGGTGTTACTATGTTTGTGGAACAAAAGAACAACAGACTTGCTTAACACGCTAAGTGTGATTCTCTCGTTATTAAAGGCATCAATCAAGGAAAGTAACGATTTCATCCCCGAGTGATCCAGTTGGTCATCGATCATCTTACTGTAGCTCATGAGTGACTCAGGCGTGAGCCCTAAATTCTCATCGACGGACGCCATGATACACTTCGCAATCGCCTTCAACCTTTCTCTTTCTCACTCTTTTTCGTTTGTGTGTTTCCTCTCTGATTTGTTTCTTAAGTAGAAAAGCTCGAGACAAAACAAAACAAAAAAGGCAATATTCCTAGTCTTTCATTTTCTCTAAGGGGCAAATCTCCAAAATAGCACATTTCTAAGTTTATATCACAAAAATAGCACTCCAAAACTAAAATGACCAAAATAGCACTTTTTTAAGTTTATCCTTTGGAAATTTTAATTTTTTTATTTTTCAAAATTTGAAATCTTATCCCCAAAACTTCATTTCTCAACTCTAAACCCTAAACTCTAAACCCTAAACCCTAAATTTTAAACCCTAAACCCTAAATCCTAAATCCTAAACCCAACCCTTTAACTCTAAACCCTAAACCCAACCCTTTAACTCTAAACCCTAAGTTTATGATTTTTGATAAAACATTAAGTGTTATTTTTGTGATTTTTGACTTTGAGTGCTAGTTTGGAAACAAAAACTTGATTTAGTGTTATTTTTGTCTTTTTTTCTTCTCCAAGCGTGTATCTTTATTTTTATTTTTTATAATTAAACAGTCGGCTTTTTATCCTAATTCAATTCAGGTGGGGTTTTGTTCTTTTAGACATGTCAATTTTGTTCTTTTAATGTTAAAAATTTAAGATAAATTATAAACTGAACCGGAATCGCAATTGGTAATAAACTGAACAAAATTCCTAATAAGATATATTCCTGAAAAAATCCCCGGTAGATTTTGATACGTATTAAAATCATATTAAGTTTGAAATATCAAGTTTTATATAATAAGATATACATTATATGCAACATCTTTGAATAACTCTCAACCTTTTGGTCATATCACAATAAATTGGTGGAGCTTTTTCCAGTTACTGATGAATGAGTTAAAAAGTACTTAAGTTGCAATAATCTATTCATATTCCATGATCAAAAGCTCTTACAAGAAACAAAAGATTACATGAAAATGTCCAAAAGTGTTCTTTATTATTATTATTATTATTATTATTATTATCAGGATTGAGACCCACATATACGTAATAAGAAAATAAATAACAAATAGCGAATGCAACCTTATGTCAATATACACGTAAACACATCCCACTGGTCTTGGCAACAACAAGGTGTCATCCTTCTCTTAAAACATTCAAATAAGACTACTGGTTTCAAATGTGGCCAGTTGAGAAACACGGCTGAGAAGTGAAAATCTTTGTATTAATCGAGCTTCACGTTTGAATATAGGAGCGTGTCCTTCGTCAAAGGCATGTACATAAGGAAGTACACCTGCAACAAACCATGAGAAGCACGGCTGTCAACTCCAACGACTTATAATTTCAATATTCAGCTACAAATCTTTTTTTTTTTACAAACTGTCTGATGATTCTTTAGATAGCAGGGCACTTCAGTAGTAAGATTCAACTCTACATTGGCAGATAAGGAAGGAATCATGTGAACTTACCCCAAGGATAGTTGCAATGAGAAGGATTATTCCAGTTAACCATGCAAGTGTCAGCCTAACAAGAATAACTTGAGCGATTATGGCTCCACTTGGAACTCCCTCTACTTCAGCCATCGACCTTGCATTTGAACGAGAAGAAGACCCAACGCTCAGCAGATTAGCTGATTCTTGGTTTACTCTTTCATCAAGGACGATCACTCCAACAATTTGGCCTGCAACATCCCAAACATTCTTCAACTTACAAACAGAACAGAAAAACTTTCAAGAGGATTATCAAATCAAAGAGACATTTCACCTTTATGAGATGTTTCCAACAGATCGAATAGCTTTGATAGTGTGGCAATCAATACATCCATCCCATTCTTTGCCATACCTTGTCCATACTCCTGTGCTAAAGCCTGTAATTTCCAGAGAGAATATAAAATAATAGCCACAGTGGGGGTTAAGCTGAATAACAAGATGTAGACAGCTTTAATGAAAATATGAATTTAAACAGCAGTAAAGACTAATGCCTACAAGCTCTCCAATTCATTCTTCAAAACTAAGACTCTGGAAAGTAAAAAAAAAATCACATACACACAGAAGAAATGACAAATAAAAGCCCTTACATCGATACCGCCAAAGCGTCCAACTGTTAATTCAGCAAGATCATGAGATAAATCCTCATGAAAATTGACTGCTCGTCTGATATTCTTATATAGTTCCAAAAGGTTCAAAGCGAATTTCCTCTCTGCTTCCTGCCAATGGTAGGTAACAAAAGTCAAAAGCCTTGTTCAAACAGAGATCAAAATATCTACAAGCAATTCATATATATAGCATTTCATGGAAATATCACCTTTTCCAAATGGAACTCAACGTTAGCCGCATCAGCCAGAGGGATACTCAGCAATCCATTCAATGGTTCAGCAGAGCCAGCAACGTATGATCCACCCAACCAAGATGCCTATGGATAATATTAGCCCACATAGTGGTCACATTAAAATGAAAAAAGACAGGTAATATTGTTTGCACTTGTATACTCACAAACTCGTTCATGTCTTTGTCAGTCGCATCAGATGAGGGTTCATTGACAGACACAACATCTACTTCACTTTCTGCAGAATTTAGAAAAGATTAACGTCATATATTCAAAGAAAGACTTAAACCCAAATGAAGAAAACTAGAAACTATTCATGCTTATCAGATAGTTCTGCTACTCAAGCTATCACGGCACCTGGAAGTTCAATATCAGCTTTGTAAAAATCAGAACTGATACTGCCTCTTACGGCATTTCCCAAGAAAGAATGACTAGGTAAGGTTTCCACAAGCGCATCTGCAAGTAACAAAAAACAAACACTTGAATGTTTTTTTAGAATTAAAAGAATTTGGCTTAAGCTTTCCAATGTATTATTTGCATACCATCAGCTCCAGCGATTTCTAGTACAAAAGCAGCACGAGGCCTCTCGAATGGATTAGGTTTTAGAATCTTGTTCAGCTGCAACAACAACACAAAAAAAGAATGATCAAGTAACAGAACTTTAACCAAGAATATAAACTTAGAAAAATTAGTAGAGTAGTAAAAAAAAAAAAAAACCTTGGATGAGCCATCAGCTGTTAAAGTAGACGGAGGTGCAAAACCCAACAAGGCAGACACTGATGCAGATACTTCAGAAAGGGACATGGGAAGCGCCTGTCGGATTTCATATCAAAATAAAAATGTGGTTAACTACCACTTGTTTCTAGCCCAAACGCTCCAAAAATAATGATTCAATGAGTTGGTAGATAAAAATTAATACAAACATGAATATGGAATAAGTCTGGCAAGAGCAACAAAAAACAAAATAAGATGGAAATCCGTTCCACTTTAGACCAAACAATAGAGATCTCATCAACAGATCTTCTAACAAAGACCAATGTGGAAGTAACCAGGAAGAGGAAAGTCGTATCCTTTCAATATCCAAAACGCTAGATTCCACATGTCTGGGACGAACAAAAAGTCGTAAAGAGGCAATGGGCAATGATTACCTGCTCTGATGGTGGACGAAGGTATTGGTTGTTGGATCCATCAATGAAGAAAACAGAGCAACTGGCTTCACCCTATCAATCCAATTCATCAAAAATTAAAAAAAAAGTCAAGAGATCCGCAATTCTGTGGGAAACAAATGATGGAAAAGATTCGGGAGAGTGAGAAAACAACCTTGAAATTAAGGGTGAGAAGTAGAGATACGATCAATATGTAGAAATATTGCATCTTTTATGAAGAAAGAGAGATCGGAGTTTCTCTGGCGGAGATTTTAATGGAAGGAGACGGAGACGGAGACGGAGACGGAGACGTAAGATTACAGGATCGAATGTGGTAGACACACACCTTTGCCTCTATACGGTGTTGTATTCTATACAGTCCAAATATCGGTCCAATCCGGTATTCGGTTCGGTTCATGTGATAAATGGGATGGTCGGTAAGTGCTGTGACTTTTATTTTTTGGCTTTAGAATAAAAGTTGTTGATTTTATTGTTGTAGCCGTAGATTAATTATTTACAGACACTAAATATAAGGGTTTTCTGCAAAAAAACCCTCAATGTGGTTTTTTTTTGCAAATTAATCCGCGAACTCAAAAACCCACGGGTCAACCCTCCAAGTGCCAGTCAAACCGCAATATAACCCTCTGCCGTATTTATGTGTATTTAACTGTGTATAATTTTAACATTTTTTCAATACTAGGTCGTTTTGGCGCTAATTTTTTAATGAAAAAAATATGTTGAACTCGTGGTTTGAAATTTGAACCTTAAATACCATGTGCATGCTATATAACCATCTCGGCCAACAAATATATTTGTTTACTTAACAAACGCAATTATATAGATTTCTAAAACGAAATGACCTTGTTTTTCTCGGACATGGGAGCTTGCGTAAATGCACAATGAAGGTGGGGTTCAACAAATTTTTTTCATTAAAAAATTAGCGCCAAAATGACCTAGTATTGAAAAAATGTTAAAATTATACACAGTCAAATACACATAAATATGGCCGAGGGTTATATTGCGGTTTGACTGGCACTTGGAGGGTTGACCCGTGGGTTTTTGAGTTCGCGGATTAATTTGCAAAAAAAAACCACATTGAGGGTTTTTTTGTAGAAAACCCTAAATATAAAGCTCTAGAAAAATTGATTTCCAAAGATATTTTGTTTCTTATTTTAGTTTTTATGGTTGTAGCTTTAATTTTTTTTTAAAGCATGATTGGTAAACTAAAATGGATGTAGAAAAAAATAAGCTGTGGAAAGCACTCACAACACTTACCAATCACCCCCATAACTTTTTAAAACTAAGGCGCCGAAGATGCAAATTGATGTTCGTTTTGTACATATACGTCCAGATCGATCATCCGACTGAATTTTTAAAAACTCTTGTTGGTGCATTTGGATGCGGATACATTTAGTTCAATCCAAAATGTTAAATGTCAAAACACATTTTTTCTGCAAAAAATATTTTTCCGCTAAAAACGTAAAAAAGTGTTTTTCTCACCAAAACCGCAAAACACATTTTCTCGCCAAAACAACATTTTCCCGTCAAACCCGCAAAAATGCACTTTTTCGTCAAACACACATTTTCCATCAAAACCGCAAAAATGCATTTTTTCGTCAAAACACATTTTCCGTCAAAACCACCAATAGGTAGTTCCCGCCAAAACAGTAAAAACACAAGTTTCCCGCCAAAACCGTAAAAAACGTATTTTGCTGCCAAAACCACAAAAACGCATTTTTTCGTCAAAACACATTTTTCGCAAAAACCGTAAAAATTATTTTTCGCCAAAACTGTAAAAATGCTACTTTCCCGTCAAAAATTTAAAAAATATATTTTAGTCATTTCATTAATAAGCCCACCGGGATGCAGATGCAAGTTAAAAAAATAATAAAAAAACAAACAAACATAGTTGCATTCAGATGATTCATCTGGATGCATAGACGAAATGAAGAAACAAACAATACCAAGATGGAGCATCTCGATAAGGCATCTAGATGGACCATCTGGATGCATCTTCCAAATGTACAAACGAACTGGGTCCCAATCATATACTGTATTAAAATATTAATTGTGCAAACATATTCGGAGAGAACATGCATTCACTTTTCATTTTTTGGGGTTCTGTAATTTTAATTTTCTAAGAATATGTCAGAACATTTTTTTGTTCACCAAATTTTCATTAAACCAGAAACATAAACTGGCCTCAGGCCCATTAGGTTCAGCCCACTCATGGGTCCATTACAGAAGATCTGTTTAGGGTGGCTTTTGCTAAGGCATCAGCTTCACTGTTAAACACGCGAGATACAAAAGAGAAAGTGATATCGACAAAACGAGAGGAGATCTTTTGGATATCTTTCACAATACCATAGATCTCTGGGTTCTGGATGTCGTTGTTGATGGCTTTAATTAGCGTTTGGTTGTCAGACAGCATCTTGTCAGACAGCATCTGGAGATCCGAGATTTCCATCGCTTCTGCGGAGATGATTCCCGATCGTAGGGCTAGGGCTTCTGCGATCAATGGGCTGGAGACAAAGTCCTAGGTTGTGGCTCCTCTGTGTTTGCAGATTCCCGATGCATCTGTGAGAATCCAAGCTAGCCCTGCTTTGTTCGATCCTTTGTCCCATGTGGCGTCCGATTTGCAAACCATTATCGTATTTCTTTCGGGTTGGTGCTGATTCAAATTGGGTTGGTTCTCTGCGCGTTTTGGTATTTGATCCTTCAGTCCTTGCGCGAGTCCCCATTCCTGCGCTGATCGTATTGCCCTCGTCGCCGTTTCCTCTAGCGTAGAGAGTTGGTCCTCGAAGATTAGTGTGTTGCGAGCAATCCACAACGCCCAACAAACCCAGGGGAGGATGTTTCCTGAGACTCCTGATGGTGGCAAGCAGACAGCTTTACGAAATTTGATGATTGCGTCTTTGAAGTTTCTGACTGTTGCGATCGACATTCCTCTGTGTAAGGGGATTAGCTCCCATACCCTTTGTGCGAAGGGGCAGAAGAAGAATGTATGCATAGCAGTTTCAACATCTTTACATCTTTTACAAACCGCTTCTGAGTTAATGCCTATGTGTTGCAGGTGAACTCTCAATGGAAGAGCGTTCTGAACTATTAACCAGAGAAACATTCTCATTTTGGGAGAGAAGTTGTCTCCTCTCCATATATCTTTGATCCAGTCGAAGCTATTGGGATCTGCTGGTCCAGGATTTGCTTCTCCCATAGAGGCTGTAAAATAACCCGACTTGGAAGAGTATATACCTGACTTTGCTGCTTGCCAAATATACGTATATGTTGCTCCTGTCTCGCTTGGCCTAATGCATTTGACTCTGTCCGCAACCAGAGGTATGAACTCTTTTAGTCTTGATTCATTCCACTTCATTTCAGATGTTAGTAGATCAGATACGCGAAGGCCCATTCCTGTCTCTGGTACTGGCCCATAGATTTTGATGTTCTCTTGTAGTGTTATCCATGAGTCATTCCACACTTTAGTATCCTCTCCATTCCCTATAACTCTCCCCACGTTTCCTTTTAATAAGTCTCTGCCGTGTAGTATACTCCTCCAGCCATGTGAGCACACCGCGGGGGTTTGGGCTTCGAGAAAAGATGTTTTGTGACAATATTTTCTAGCAGTATCCGAGCTAATAGACAGTCAGGGGCCGTTAGGATTCTCCATGCATGTTTAGCTAGGAGCGCTTGGTTGAATAGCTGTATATCTCGGAGTCCTAGGCCTCCCCCCGCTTATGGTTTAGTCATTTTGCTCCATGCTATCCAACACATCTTTTTGGTGTTGTTTAGAGAGGCATCCCACCAGAAGTGGGTTAAGACTGACTGTATTCGTTTGCACAGACTTGCAGGGATTTCAAAGCAAGACAATGGATATGTTGGGATGGAAAGCATGACTGATTTGAGCATAGTTAGTTTCCCCACCTTGGATAGTCATCTCGTTGACCAGCTAGAAGCTCTCTGTCTGATTCGGTCTACAATGGAAGTAAACATATCTCGCTTCTTCCTGCCAAAATACTCTTGTAGTCCAAGGTACTTACCCGTTCTCCCTTCTTTATCAATGCCCAGTAGATTTTTTGCTGCGTTTTTCTTGTCTTCTGGTGTTTTGCTTGAGAATGTGATTGATGATTTCTCCGAATTGATCTTTTGGCCAGAGGCCTTCTCATAGTCAAGGAGGATGGACTTCAGTTTAGAACAGCTTTCGGGGGAAGCATTGCAGAATAACATAGTGTCATCCGCGAATAAGAGGTGGTTCACCCTCGGACTTCCACGTGCTACACGAATCCCCTGTAAGGTTCCATCTCTCTATGCCTTACTGCATAGGCCCGATAGTACCTGTCCGCATAAGATGAAAAGATAGTGAGATAGGGGGTCTCCCTGTCTTATTCCTCTGTGTGGTTTAACTGACCCTAGTACTGTCTCATTGATTAGATAGGAATAGGAAACCGTTGAGACACATTGTAGGATCCAGTTAGTCCATTTGTCGTGGAAGCCTAGTCTCTGTAGAACTTGCTCTATAAATTTCCATTCAATGCGGTCATATACTTTAGACATATCTGTCTTGACAGCCATGGTGTCAGAACTATAACCAAATTTTTGTTTCTATTTGGTTTAGGTTAAAACTATGTCCAAAAAAGAAAAAATGACTAAAACATGTTTTTTTAAAAAAAAATTAATTTTTTTTTTAATTAAATTTGATACCGCACAACTAACTCTAAACTCTAAGTTTAAATTAGTTAATCCTAAAGCATGCATATTTACCATTTAATATTAAAAAAATTAGTCATTTATTTTTTAAGTACTATTTTTATGAAAATAAATTAAAAAGTACTTAGCAATTTCTTTTCTAACAAATGTTTCACTTCTAACGGGATTTGGGTCGGTTATAATGGTTATTGGGTAGAAAATGTTTAAACTCGTCTAACGGTTCAAAACGTAAAGTGTAAAAGTGAAATTTGATCTTCTTTCTTGGGTTTGAAAAAAATATCGTATGGTTTAATTCAATTCGGTTTCCTTTTAGCGATTTTCTAATCCAGCACTTGCCTCCTAATTGAAAAGGACAGTTAAAGAACAACAGCTACTTATCTGGCAAATCATAAAACTGGTCCGGGTTTTATTGGAACTGGTGCCAAAATCATAAAGGGGCAGCTCGGTGACACAGTGAAGATGGAGATGCAGTAACAATTGTGATTCCCACCAACATGGAGATTCCCTTTATAAGTTTTCAACAAGCTTCAGATCTGTTTCAGCTTCTCCCTCTTCTTCATCCTTTGATCGTTTAAATGATTCTAAGCTCCCAAAAACACCACTGTTTCATCCTAAAGAGAGAAGAAGATGCCTAGGCCTGGTCCAAGACCTTACGAGTGTGTGAAACGAGCTTGGCATAGCGATCGTCACCAACCCATTCGAGGTTCCATCATCAGCCAGATCTTCAGGTTTACTGCCCCC
>NC_027748.1:29842472-29846393 GCF_000695525.1 Brassica oleracea var. oleracea | reverse complement strand
CCCCTACTCTCTCAGTTAACACTCTTTTTAGGGTTTCTAAATCAATAAGGGTTTCAGACTCTCCATGGAAGCACACAGTGCGGCTACGAAGAAGAACAAAGAATGGCAGGAGAAGCTGCCCGTTGTTGTCTTGAAAGCCGAGGAAATCATGTACTCTAAAGCCAACTCTGAGGTTCTTATTCTTACCCTAGTTCTTTGTGTTTTTGTTTATCAGAATTTTGCTGACTTTGAGGGTTTAACATTAGGAAGAGTATACAGATGCTGATACTATGTGGAATAGAGTCAATGACGCCATTGACACCATTATTAGAAGAGACAAAACCACTGAAACTGACCTTCTTTTGCCTCCTTGTGTTGAAGGTTACTTGCTTTTTTTCTTTTTACCTCTTTTAACTGTTTAGAAAGAGGACTTAACCTTGGCTGTGGTCAGCTGCTCTTAACCTTGGGTGCACTGCTGTAAGAGCATCAAGAAGCCAACGACATAGTAACGTAAGGACTTACCTCTGTCCAAAATTCCAACAACCTGTTTCTGCATCCACTAATGAGCCTCAATACCATCATCAAGTTCAAAAGTCCAACAATTCAAGCCCTACCGCTCAACCTGAAATCCCAGTGGATGTTCTTGATGACAGCAACAACCGTGGAGCAGCGTTTCTACATGAATCCATGCAGGTGCATCAAAAGCCTTTGGCTAGAACACTAGGGGCTTCCACTGCTCCAGCTCCCTCACCAGCGCCAATCAACTTGGGTTTGGTGTATCCGTTGTATTACGGAGGCAATAATCAGACTCAGCAAGTGGACATGTCTTCAAGAGTCCCTATAATCATTGGCATGCCTATTAGTATTAAGGCTCCGGAAGAAAGAACAGAGAGGTTATGTGATTTATCCTTGAGGCTTGGTGTATCTTCAGATTCACCCTCGACAAGAATAGATGTTGGGTCTAGTACTCGGTCTTACCGAGGAAGAAACCAAGAAGAGTTATGTTTATTCTCTGAGGAGATGAAGAAATATGATTCGTTTTCAAATTACCAAGGTCAGCATTCAGATTCGAGAGTTAAAAAGCAGAAAACATTTTGTGGAGACTTCCTCTAGGGATTTTGCTCAAATCTTATTGACTCTCTAGATCGATTATCAAGTCTACTCTGTTAACATCAATAGGCAATACAGATGAGAAAATTTCTTCACCAATTCGGCTTTTGTTAGTACGAATCTCTTTAAACACATATCACAAATTCAAAGTCATTTTTTCAGAGTGATACACTTAGGGCCAGACCAAGAAAAGTTTTACAATGGATTATACAACTCCAACTACTTCCATTAAGACGTAAACAATGTAGATACCCAATACAAAGAGAGCAAAGTAAAAACCATAATTCTAGAAATAAGTTTTTGAACCGATCATTTGGTTTTATCATGTGTAAATTACAAGCTTTGGCAAAAAGTTACTAAGCAAACAAAATTTGCATCCAAAAAAATGTATATAAAGAAAACAGATTTAATCTTTTGTTACTGAGTAAGAGACTCTTGCGAAAACATCAATAAATTTACTTCAAATATTTAATCGTAACTAGTAAAAGGAATTGGCCGCCTCCTCTTCTTCCTTCAGATCTGAGGTCTTCTCCTTCGGCCGGCGCTCCTCGCCGTGCTGTGAGAGGGCCTCCATTAACTCTCCTATCTTGTTTTAGTTTTTTTCTAGTCTTTTGGGCCTCGATGGTGGTGGTTAGTGCTGAGCGTTCTTCGACGGCTATGGCGTTTGGGATGGTGCTGGTTCGTTCTAGGTGAGTTCGGCTTCTGTGTCATGGTGTGATCTTAGTGATGGTGAAGCTGACTACAGATCCGAGAGGTATGAGTCTGTTTCGATGGTGTCGCCTTGCAGCTGATTGGAGGATCTTTGCCGTTAGCTTCTCACGAGTAATAAGGCTTGACCTTGTTCAGTTGGCTTCTGTTTGTGGTTCATGGTGGGTGTTTCCCACACGTTTCTGTTCTGAAAATTCATATATGTTGGTGTTGTCTCTCTTGCTCCGGTCTCCTACGCTCTCTGTTCTTAAATGTGCCTCTCTATGGTGTTGGTGGGTTCATGGATGGGCTAGGTTCGGTGCGTTTATTTTTCTCATGGTGTGCTTTGTGCCTTCTCAGACCTTGGGTTGTATGTCCTCAGTGATGGTGCGTGTAGTGTGTTTTAGGGTTGTGGTTTTTCTTCTTGTGGTCTCCGTCGCAGTGCATATTGTGTTTTCTTTTGTTGATGGATCTGGGAATTGGCGTGGGTTGGTCATCTATGGTGCATTCTGTAGCATGTGGCACATAACTCAATAACTGTGAGTTAGCTTTTCTCCGGACTGGAAGTTTTACGGTCGATTGCCGGATCCGAAGGTTGACGGTGAGCTCTTCTTATTGTAGACACAACAAGCTATGCTCTGCAGCGTCAAGTTGTTATCCAAATGGTGAAGATATAAAAACATACAGCAATGTTTGGTCTATCGTCGAGCTGTTTATCTTTTTTCACGTTTTAAGAACTATTTTGTTTCGGTTAGGATCTGTTTTCTTTGGATTTTAACCATTTACCATAGCCCCTAGCGGTGTGCGTGGATATGTTTAGTTTCTAATCCATTGTGTTACATTATGGTACACGTTATTGTAGACCGATTATTTGGAATAAAAAAATTTTTCAGCATTAAAAAAAACGAGTAAAAGGAATTAGATTGATGAAAAGAGTAATTATCGATGGATTTAATAGAAGGAATTAGCATTCCACTTATTCCAAAACCAATTTTGCGTGAAATGTTTTTTTGCGTTAATTTGGTTGATAACCAAAACGGAAACAAAAATAAAAGAAATAACTATATGACTTTAGCCAATGTAACAAGTAATCATATTTGTATTGTCAAAATTGTACCGAAAGACCATAAAAAAATATAATACACAAAAAAAATACTCAAACAAACACAAATATTTTTTTGTCTAAAACTAAATAAATTTTACTAGCTTCATGAATGTTGGTAAAAAAATTCTGAATAATGAAAGTTAATTATCTATTTTTAAGAAATATGTGATTCTTTATAAATTTCAAATAGTAAGACATGGGAACAATAGAATAAATTTTGTAAACAAAAGTAAGAAATTATGAAATATATATATATTATAAATCAAATGAAAATAGAGGGGATAAATAAAATAAAAACAAAGAAAAATAAAAACTGAAAAATAAGTGGATCAAAGGTTTATATAAATATGTGTTATTCTATACATATAATATAGAGTAGAATGAAATATCTTTGTCGACAACAATTATATATTTTGAATGAAGTTTTATCCGTTTGAGAAATTTTAAAATACATCATATGTAAAAAATATGTATGTTTTCAGATAGTATTATTTGGCTGAATTATATTTGTAAAAATAATAAATGAATCAATGGTTGTGATTAGATAAGGATATATATATAGTAATATATGTATCATATTCTTGCCATGCTTTTGATATGCACTACAAGAAAACGTTTCCATGACAACGAAGATTTACGACGAAAATATTTCCTCGTAAATTTGCATGGTGTTTACAACGCAATTACGAGGAGACCAAATTTCGTCGTAAACTCCATGTAAATTTACGAGGAAATATTTTCGTCGTAAAGTCCGTGTAAATTTACGATGAAAGTACGTGGAATGAGAAATACGTCGTAATCGTTACATCGATATTACAACGAAACATGTTACCGTTATATTTAGGTGAAAACGTGTATTCAATGTGCTTTAACTTACCTAATTTCGTCGTAAAGTCGTTGTAAATATTATGTTAAAACCATATAAAATCCATGTAAAACATTCCTTGTAAAATCGTTGTAATATTTCAACTACCCAACTCGAAAATTTCTCTATATATATGTCATTTCCCACAACTCTCTTCCTCACAACACACAAACGG
>NC_027748.1:29840922-29841535 GCF_000695525.1 Brassica oleracea var. oleracea | reverse complement strand
GAGATGGTGAGGTTGCACATCCATCAGACGCAAGAGCGTGGAAACATTTCAACAAGGTACACGCAGATTTTGCTACAAATATTCGGAATGTCTATCTTGGGTTATGCACCGATGGATTTAGTCAATTTGGAATGACTGGTAGACAATATTCTTTGTGACCAGTCATTTTTACGCCGTACAATTTACCGCTGAATATGTGCATGGAACAAGAATTTCTATTTTTGACCATATTAATCCCTGGGCAGAAGCATCCAAAACGGTCTCTTGATATTTTTCTTCAACCATTGATAGAAGAGCTAAAGCAATTTTGGTCATAAGGGGTGAGGACGTATGATTGTTCCTTGAAAAACAATTTTACGATGCGAGCAGTTCTGCTGTGGACGATAAGTGATCTCCCTACTTATGGGATGTTGTCTGGCTGGACAACACATGGAAGATTATCTTGTCCATATTGTCTTGGATCGACGGATGCTTTTCAACTGAAGAATTGTAGGAAGAGTTGTTGGTTTGACTGTCATCGTCGCTTTCTTCCACTTGCTCATCCGTACAGAAAAAATAAGACATTGTTTCGGCACCTTAAATTGTCAGAGACAGTCCTCCTCCATATCTCACC
>NC_027748.1:29840528-29840763 GCF_000695525.1 Brassica oleracea var. oleracea | reverse complement strand
TTATTTGTTTAATTTGCAGCATGTTTGTATCTCAAGTTGAAGAAGCAATACCAGGAATATCTGCAACAGATGTAGGATGTGGACACACGTAAAGATAAGCACTTTGTCAAGTGGTTAAAATCATAGGTACGTAATATATCTCATACATTGATTAATTAAGTAAGTGTTTTGATACTTCAATATTAATTAAGAATATCTGTTTTTTGCAGGTTGATTATGACGATCCTTATTATCA
>NC_027748.1:29840149-29840408 GCF_000695525.1 Brassica oleracea var. oleracea | reverse complement strand
ACTACGGAATATGTGTGAAAGGTGAAACAGACTTTTACGGGATCTTGAAGGAGATTATTGAAGTGGAATTTCCGGGTTTATTGAAGCTAAAATGCGTCCTCTTCAAATGTGAATGGTTCGATCCTGTTGTGCGGTGTAACAAATTTGGTGTTGTGGATGTCAATTTTGGGAGAAGATAAAACAAATTTGAGCCTTTCATTTTAGCTTCACAAGCCGAGCAAGTTAGTTTTTTTCATTATCTTCGGCTTCGAACTTCCGG
>NC_027748.1:29837797-29839392 GCF_000695525.1 Brassica oleracea var. oleracea | reverse complement strand
CGGGCCTGGTAACTTCGTCGTAAATGGAAAAATGCGGGCCTGGTAACTTCGTCGTAATATTACGTCGCGTTTACGACGAAACTTTTTCTATATATTGAGACGCCGAGAGCGAGGCTGCCTCGTTCATTCCTCCAAAACTCATTTGCTCTCCCTCTAAGGTACACTCCCTTTCCTCTTCTATTTTTTTTAAAGTTAGTTTAGGTGATTAATTAGTTAGGTAATTAGTTTAGTTGATTAGTTAGGTAATTAGTTCAGGTGATTAGTTAGGTGACGGAATATTATAGTTTAGGTGATTAGTTAGGTAACAAAATATTTTTTTAATTATGTCGTAAAATATTAAATTTGTATTAGTTTTTTTTAGATGGCTCCTAGGAGGAAACCAGCAGCACCTACTTATGCCCAGTTGTTTGGTGATGGTTCCGGTATATCTTCTTCTGGTCCATCGTCTTCCGATGCAGTTCCAGACTCATAGACTTCTCAGAGGGTTTCTTCGAGTCCTCCTCTTCCACCGCATATGCCTCCACCTCCTCCTCCAGCGGCTGCACCTCAGCCTGTCCCAGAAGGTGCAGTTCATTCGGATCTGCGTGTGCCTTTATATGCTCCATTCGCAAGATATACGGTGGAGGATTTGCTTGCTCAGCCTGGACGGGAGGGTTTGGATGTTCTAGACCCCGATACACCCCGAGGAACTTATTGGTAAGTTATTAATTTTTATTACATTAAATTTTAAATTATTTTTATTTTCTAACGGTTAAATTATTTTTTTCAGGTTTGGGGCTAACAACCGTGTTAGCCGGAGCGTTTCGGCGACGATTAAGGGTTACTACGGCGGGGCATATCCGAACTGGAGCAAGACACCAAATCACGTTAAGATCATTTGGTTTAAACATTTTGCGGTAAGATTTTTAAATTTAATTAAATTTTCACTTTTAAATATATATATATATATATATATTAATATTTATTATTAATTGTAATTTTTTTCAAAAAATTTGTGGCTTTTCATGTCGATTTGGAGGTTAAAAGCTAAAATCCAAATCTTTTCAAGATCTGTCGGGTTTTAGGTTTGTTTCAAGGTTAGGGTGTTAAAGATGGATCAAGAGAGAACAATGTTTCTGAATACTGCTTTTATTGATTTGAATCAAAAGCTCTGTGTTAAGAAACAGAGTAATACAACGATGGTCTTATATAGACCTTATGATCGAAATAAAAACAAACTTCTCCCTACTAATCAGCAGATCCATACTTATCCCAACAAACTTATTTTAACTTGATCCTAAAGACTCGGAATGTAGTTGTGACTTAGTCTTCAATTCCTCCCCTAAACTGAAAACACTCTTGTCTTCCAGTTTAACTGCTCTTCACTTCAACTCCCATGTATCCTCTCAACTTCTCGAACACATCCAACTTCACAGCTTTGGTCATTACGTCTGCCAACTGATCTTGCGTAGAGCAATACTCCAACTCAATTATCTCATCACTTACTAGCTCACGCAGGAAGTGAAACCTTACTTGAATATGTTTGCTTCTCCCATGAAAAACAGGGTTTTTAGACAACTTGATAGTAGAACTGTTGTCGCAAAACAGAACTGTTT
>NC_027748.1:29831284-29836323 GCF_000695525.1 Brassica oleracea var. oleracea | reverse complement strand
GTATACCGAGGTTATGACTTGGAAGATACCATCAATCTCTAGTCTCAAGTTTCCTCTTCCCTCGACTAGCATCTTCCTGTCATCTCCAAGCTTGACTTGATGTTGATAGCTCCCATCAAAGTCCATGAACCACTCCTTCATGCCACACATATGGTTGCTGCATCCAGAGTCAAGATACCAAATGTGTCTTTCTTCTGGTTTCATTACATCACTTTGCGCCATTAGAAGTAGGTCCTCTTCCAACTCTGCATGGTTTGCATTCCTTTCCCATGTGGGACATTCATTTTTGAAGTGACCCATCTTGTGGCATTTATAGCATTCGATGTTGTCTTTGTTGAAGCTGGTGCTGCCTCTGCCTCTTCCTCCTCTACCACCACGGTAGGAGTTCCTTCCTTGAGAGTATCCACCACGACCTCTTCCTCCTTCCATCTTGAGCACTTGTTCTTCACTCGAATGTTTGCTCAGGTTTTGCTCGTGTACGAGCAGCGAGCTCTGCAGCTCATCCACAGTCATCTCAGTGATGTCTTTCGACTCTTCAATGGCACATACCACATACGTGTACTTCTCCACAAGAGTCAGAAGTATTTTCTCAACCACCTTGGCATCAGGTATGTCCTCTCCTAGGTTTCTCATGTCGTTTGATACCATCATAACTCTTGAGAAGTATTCAGTAATAGAGTCTCCATCCTTCATCTCCAATACTTCAAAGTTTCTCCTCAACCTCTGAAGTTGCGAACTTTGAACTCTCTTGTTCCCCTGGTACTTGTTCTTCATAGAGTCCCATATGTCTTTAGACGTCTCCTTCTTCACAATTGTTTTCAGTATCGTCTTGTCGATAGACGCAAAGAGATAATTCTTCACCTTCAGATCTTTAAGCTTCTGTTCAGAAAGCTCCGTCTGCTGTGCTTCGGTCAGGACGGTATCTCTGTCGAACTGCACCATGCCTGTTTCTACAAGCTCCCACCACTATTTGGACCTCAACAGATTCTCCATGAGCATAGCCCAATGATCGTAGTTTCCGTCGAACTTTGGTATTCTTGACTCTTTTTCACTCATCTCTTCTTCTCACCACAGGTTTAGATTGTTGGCTCTGATACCACTTGTTAAAGATGGATCAAGAGAGAATAATGTTTCTGAATACTGCTTTTATTGACTTGAATCAAAAGCTCTGTGTTAAGAAACAGAGTAATACAACGATGGTCTTATATAGACCTTATGATCGACATAAAAACAAACTTCTCCCTACTAATCAGCAGATCCATACTTATCTCAACAAACTTATTTTAACTTGATCCTAAAGGCTCGGAATGTAGTTGTGACTTAGTCTTCATAGGGGTTCCCGATTTGATAGATCAATGGTGTGGTGTTGTGTCTCCTAAGCTGCATGCTCCTTCTCTTCTGTGTTGGTATCTTTGGCTTCGCTCCGTCTCGATCCGTAAACCGTCTGATTTTGGACGGTGTGTTGAGATTCGCTCCATGTCCTTTCTCTATAGGTATGATCTCGTCCTCGCCTTTCACCTGCTTCTCTTGACGTTTCATGGTTGTCAATCGATTCGACCTCGCCGTCTCATAAGATGAGTTGGAAACTAAAAGATGAGTTGGAAACTCTTTCATTACGGAGATTTGAAGCAAAGGTTTTGTGCTTTATATGCTATGCTTATTCACTATGGGAAGTCTCTTGTTGGTTCTCTTTTAACAAAGATTTGCATGGAGTTTTGGTGTCTCGATGCTTCGAGCATTCTTCTACTTTCCACTTTTGTTGTGGCCCTTTAATCTTGTTTTGGTTTTAATCTCTAAATTTTCATGTTTTATGTTCATGTGTATAACAAAAATTTCTCTATGTCAGAGCCTTGTCTTCGGAGAATCTATTTCTGCCGGTTCTGTCTCTGGGTTGTTATGGCTTTGGTTTATGTTCTACTAGGCGTGTCCGCGCTTCGCGCATAATATTATTTCATTATTGTTAAGTATGATATTTTGGATAATTTAATTATGTGATTTTCTTTACTTATTAAAAGAATTATTTGGTATTTTTATTATTTTATGTAATAGAAGGTGATAGGTTAATATATTATGTGTTTCTTTTTCTCAATAATGTGTTGTTGTGTGCATAATATTAAGTGTTAGTGGTGAAGTGAGTCTCTGATGATATTGAATTTCAATAACTTTGCTTTTATGAATTTGTTGATTCTAAGATTAACGGTTTCGATTTCAAAATTGTATTCTTTTTTTTATATATTTTGGAACATTATCCTTTTAAGATGTTTTGTGCCCTCTACTCATATTTTGACTGCGAGCCGTCACCATCTATGTATATCTTTTCGGTGTGCGGTGCTTCTCACCATCACCAAAAAAAGACTCACCTTCGTGCTCTTGTTCTTTCTCGCCTTCTTCTCATGTGAGATTATCTGATATTTGTTGTAAATCGGGTTTATGAGTTCTCATTTGTGCGGTTGCTTCTTACGCTTTGTAGGCTGTTCTGGTCAACATTGGCACTCCTCTTCTTCTTTAGATTTTGGCTTATGTTAGGAGCTGCATCCCCTTGAGTTGGGACAAAGTTTAGTCGTCTTTGATGTTCTCTTCCCGTCATTAGTTTGCCGTCAATAGTCCCTCGTCTTGGTTTTCAAGATCTGGTTTTTGGTGATCTGACATATATGCTCTCTTTCATAGCTCGAGGACGGTTCCATGGTTTGCTGATTTTGTTTCGTCTCCCCTTCCTTCTCTGTTCTCTCGTCTCGTTGCAGCTTTCATCACTGCTCGCATCTATGGTGGCTCTCCCTTTTGCTATGTTTGCCAATCTAGGTTTGGATAGTGATTTCCTATGTGTATGCTCTGTTGGCTTAGATGGTTGTTTCTGGTGTTAAGCTTAGGCTCTGGTTTCTCGGTGCTTACCTTCCATTTTCCCTCTCTCAGTTTGTTTCTCTTGTTCTCCTCATTCCCTTTGTATAGGTGTGTGAAGTTAGTCTCTTAGAATTTTGTTAACTTATATCCAGAGCTTTGTGGTTCTTTGTTGGCAGAAACACTTTGTATATGCTTGTTTAGTTTAGGCATGAGTCTTTCTGCTTCGTGGTGACTTTAGCCTTCTGGCGATTATTCTTTCTCTGGTATGCTTTCTTGGTTCTTTGCGTTAGTGTTTGATCGCATTCCTTTGTGTTCGGGGATTGTTTTGTCTCAGATTTTATCTTTCTACCATTCTCTAACATCTGTTTGTTCTGACCAAGATACTCTATGGTAAGGTTAGGTAAGTTAGTTTTCGTTTTTGATCTCCTTTCAGCTTTGGACCTTTATTGAGTTAGCGTTATTATGTCATTTTCAGTTTTTTTTTGTGATTGTAGATGTTTTAGGTTTATATTATGTGTATGTTCTAGTTTCTTCTTAGTTTGGTTATTTTATAATTTTTAATAGTAAAATAAAAATATAATTTACAAATAAAATATTATAAAATAGTTAAAATAATAAAATAATAAAAATTTATGTTATTTTTAGTTGTGAATAAGTTAAATATTTATAATATGTTTATATTGTTTTATGTATTTCTTTATTCATTTTGTATTTTTATGACCAATAAAATAAATTATTAGACTTTATGTGATGATGGTTAGTTGCATTAATCTAAAAAAAGAAGAAGGATCTAGAATGTAAAAAGAAAAAATATGAGAAAATATGTATCAAATCCCTCTTCTGCATGTCAAAAGAAGAGAAAAATAGAAAAAATCGACTTTATATATATAGATAAATGTTTATCTTTTGTTGTAAATCTTATGTTTAATACAATCATCCTTTAGTGTTAAAAAAAAAGTAATTACCAAATTATAATATTCTACCCGATTGGTAAAATTCTAGCTAAATTGAGAGTAATTTTAAATCTGGAATAAAATATTACTCTAAAACAGCTAATCAGCCGCAGCTAATGTGTATGATAATGTAATGCACTTATGATTAAAACTACTATTTGAAGAAGAATTCATATATATATATATATATATATATGTGTGTACTACACCTTGTCCTTATTAAACTCACATGTCTGACGACCAAAAGAAAATAAAATGATAAAATCACATGTCTCCACAACACACAAACAACATATGTCATTTCGGTGAAACATTATTATACAAAGTAATTCAATATGAAATTATAGAAATAAAGATTGGAGGCGCGTAGAGAGATTTGATTATTGGAGGCGCGTAGAGAGATTTGATTAAGTTCACGAAAAAGCGGTAGAAAAGAAGAGCGGTTTTGGCTTTGCTTGTGATCTCTGAAAGTTATCTACTATTTAATGGTTCAAAAATAGAGAGAGGTGATACACGTGTGTTTTCACGGTTCTCCCTTTTTCTTTATCTGTGGCTCCTCTCGCTCTCTTACGTTTGCAGATAAAGGAAAAAAAGTATATCGTCTTTATTACAAAAACAAGATATGGTTTGGAAAATTCAATAATCATTCATTTGACTAGGTGTTTAATTCGATTGAACTTGTAAAGAGCTCTAGATCCCCATTTCGAATTTGACTTTCAAACAGAAAATACTTTTAAGCCAAAATTTTATATTTGAAAAAAGAATAGATCTCCAATTCAAAAATTCACCATGGAAACTAGGCCTGGGACGGATCGGATATCCGGGCAATTTTAAGGTATCCGGATCCGGATCCTTATCCGACGGATCCATAATTTTATTATCCTTATCCAGATCCGGGGTTCTCGGATATCCGGGTGTCGGATATCCTTCTAAAAATTGTAATATCCGGCGGATATCCGGATCCGGATTTGGATCCTTAAAATAAATAAAATAATAATAATAATATATATAAAATATTAAAAATAATATAAAAATAAAAAATATATAATGTTTTTAATTATTTATATGTATAATATTACAAAATTTACATATACTATTATAAAAATGAAAATATATTAAATAAAGTTAGTTTTTATATATAGATATTACTATTTTTGAAATAGTTATTAATAAAACTTACGGATCCGGATATCCGGACTAAAAAATCAAGATATCCGGATCCGGATCCGGCTTTGACGGATCCAACAT
>NC_027748.1:29805567-29831279 GCF_000695525.1 Brassica oleracea var. oleracea | reverse complement strand
CTCGGATCGAATCCGGATCTCGGATAAAAGTCTCAGGCCTAATGGAAACTGTGATAACCATAATCCATTATTATTTTGCTTCCTACTAGTATATACAATGAAAAGCACAAAATTCAAGCTCTGGTATTTATTTCTTGGTTAATGGACTAATTAGCCAATAAGTAGATTAGTTAGAGGAAAAAATAATATAATGTATCTCATCTTTCAAAATTAATATAAAAAAATAGACAATAATTTTAAGGATTTACTACCTAGTTGAACGACAATATTTTCAATCATTATGTGAAGATAACCTGAATTATATATACAATGATTCATTAGTTACTCTATACAAACATGTGTGTGTGGGGGGGGGGGGGTTTAATTATACAAACGAATTATTAAGAATGTACTGATAATTTAATAACTTTGATGCCCCTTGCTAAACCTATTTATGTACACAAATGCCTCTCTCTCTCTCTCTCTCTTTCTCTCTCTCTATATATATATATATCATTAGTTACTGCATATATATGCGTATGTTTATATATATATGGGAGTTTAGTAGTGGTTGCTCATTTGTGACTTCTCAATACATTTATCTCTTGTGTATCTTTTGCTCCTTTAGCATGTCTTTTATATACATCTATCGCAAACCCTAGTAACTCGTCCAAGGTCAGCCCTCTTCTATTTCATCGACCCAATAGTAAACAAGTTTGGAATTTTGGTGTTAATCACTTATTCTTTTCGTAATTCAGACATAGGTTTGGTCTTAACAAGGTTTTTTTCCTTTTTTTTATTGTTCAACGTGTGGTGTTTTTCATGTATATGTTTTGATCAACTGACTCTGAAGCTCATGGATCGTTGTCGTTAGGTCGTGTTGGAGTCAAGAAGCTAAACCGTAACTAGCCTTAAGAGTTCAGACGTTTATAATCAAGTGCGAATGGCAATGGATAAAGATTACTCGGTACGTACCTATATCTTAATCATTGATTTCTTCTCCAACATATATAAACATAATAAAGATGTATATATTTGTATATGAGTCAGTTTATGTTAATTTCGATATCAATTTGATTCTCCGGTTTCTTTCAGGAACCCAATTTCTTAGGTGAATCCTCAGGCGGTAAGGATGATACCAGCGCTGGTATGATAGACTACATGTTCAACAGAAACCTTCAGCAAGAAAAGCAATCGATGCCGGAACAGCATCAACTGTCTCCTTCTCGATTCGGAGCAACGCCAACTTTTGATAAAATGAGCTTTGCAGACGTGATACAGTTTGCGGACTTCGGTCCGAAACTGGCGTTGAGCCAGACCAGAAATGAAGACGATCAAGAAACCGAGCCGGGGATGGACCCGGTTTATTTCTTAAAGTTCCCAGTCTTGAACGATAAGATAGAGGATCATAACCAAACTAATCATCTCAAGTCTCAAGAAGGAGGTGAGTGTGAAGGTAACATAGGGAACGTGTTTCTTGAAGAAAAGGAAAACCAAGAAGATGAAAACGATAACAACTCCGTGCAGCTCCGTTTTATTGGAGGAGAAGAAGAAGAAGATAGAGATAACAAAAATGTTACCACAAAGGAGGTAAAGAGCAAGAGGAAGAGAGCTAGAACAAGCAAAACCAGCGAAGAAGTGGAAAGCCAAAGAATGACTCATATCGCGGTCGAGAGGAACCGTAGGAAGCAAATGAACGAGCATCTTCGTGTACTCAGGTCTCTCATGCCTGGGTCCTACGTCCAAAGGGTATTATTCACATATATATATATTTTAATTTTTTGGTAAAAAAAAAGTGTTTTCACCTCTTTTGCCGGGACCACGGTAATTCCAGTGGAGCATCGCGTACTGGTCATATATTTTTATTTTGTGATTGTGTTCATATAAATAACTGTGAATGTCTCAAATTTTGTAAAAAAATAATAAATAATGCATGCAATATAATAGGGAGATCAAGCGTCAATCATAGGAGGAGCAATAGAGTTTGTACGAGAGCTTGAGCAACTCCTACAATGTCTGGAATCACAGAAGCGTCGGAGAATCTTGGGAGAAACTGGAAATAGGCATCTTGGGGACATGACCGCGACAACGACTACTTCTTCTCCCATAACTTCGGTTAATAATCCCCAGATTATTACCGGAAATGTAACCGATTCAGAGGGTGGAGGAGTACTTCGGGAGGAGACGGCAGAGAATAAGTCGTGTTTGGCTGATGTAGAGGTGAAGCTGCTAGGGTTTGACGCCATGATCAAGATACTTTCAAGAAGAAGACCAGGACAACTGATTAAGACTATAGCTGCTTTGGAGGATCTTCATCTCTCTATCCTTCACACTAACATCACTACCATGGAACAAACCGTCCTCTACTCCTTCAATGTCAAGGTAGGTTTCACTTACATATAAACTTTCTGAGCGCATATTTTAGTTATTAATCTATATAAATCAAATTAATAAGCCATAAAGAAAATAAAAATAGTCTACTAACTAGAAAATATTCATATAAGACAAAATTACAATTATAGGCTATAGCATTAATTATGCTTAAGGTATATTTTCTGATTTTATTAAACAAATTTAGGGCTGTACAAAATTTAATGAAAGTGTTTTACAGCAGCACCTAGTTACAGGTTTTATCGACACACAAAAGAGAACATCATAAAGGAGTCACAAACGAGCGGTGTATTATGGATTTGTATTGTTATAAAAAAATATGTAGCAAAATGATAAAGGCTAACATGAGGTGATGTACAACATGTGCAGATTACAAGTGAGACAAGGTTTACGGCAGAAGACATTGCAAGTTCGATCCAGGAGATATTTAGTTTTATTCATGCAAATACCACCATGTAATGAATTATATATTTCTCCTTTTATTTCGGTCAAAGGTACTTTTCACAAGTTTACGTTTGTGGCTTAAAAACAAAAGTTGATGATGAATCCATTTTAAACGTCTTTTTTGTGTTGTTTATTTTCATTTTTACAATACTCCAAACCGTCTTTTCCCTCAGGGATTTGTTTAGCACAAACGAGACGATACAAGTTTAAAACTCTCTTTGGGGCAATTATCCAAAAGGCAAAAGAATTAAGTGCATATGTAAAACAAATTTGGGGAAACAGGTGGATGAAACTACATAAGTGTATTAAAATGAAAACAAAGATACGACAAAAGAAAACGAAAGCTAAAACTGTTGGGTATTATTCATTTAGTAGCAAAAACTTTCGGGTTAGAGTAGGATGCCAATTTCCCGATTCCGGCTTCTACCTTCCGAGTCATATAATTTCATATGCCTCCGGATAAAAAGAAAAATTTCTAAAGAAAATATGAATATCCACAAATTTCAAGATATAGTCGAATCGCCTTAAACCTAAAAAAAATGAACCATCAACTACAGAAGAAAGACCATACGGTCATCATCAATAGAAAGGTATTCATGAGTCATATGACCCATATCTCATGATACTATCAAGAATTATCCCTAACAGTTTGGCGCTAGAAAAAGATGCAGTTTTAACTATATGACAATGTGATATGCAGAAGAGACATTACATGTTTTTCGCAAACACTCGTAATCCAAACCACTTGGGGGCAAAGACTAGATCCATAATCTCACACAGCTGGAAACCCATATCACTTCTCCAACGAAGGATAACACTGTGCTAAAAACAGTAGGAAGAGTCAACGCCGCAACTGGTTACGAATTCCTACTGGTTTCGGCTCTCAAATACGAATCATACCTCTAAATTCTTTGGATTCATGGCTCCAACTAGGAGCAGTCACTACCAATATCAATTGTTAATCCATTTCCGACAATTTGGCTGGCCCTAGATGCCACCAATTCATCCAGGTGCACAACTTCGTCTCACAGGAAAAAAGATGTAAGGTCCTTAAGCAGAAGACAACACATTTCTTTATGATATAAATTTTGACGAGTTCCGAAAGCAAGGGGAGCTAGAGGAAGGATTTTTGGGAATACTATAGGCATACCAAACCACCACTACAAGGTAACGGAAAACCACATTTAATTTCTTCATGGTTTATAGCATGTAGACAGTAGTTCAATCTAAAATCAGCTTAAAATCTGGGTGAATAGAACACTTCTCAAGTACTCAATGAATCCCATCAAAATTGTTCAAGTTCCGCAATAACGACGATCATTGAACAAATAAGTACATCTCATTGGATATGGGAGTTAATGAATTGCTGAAGAAAAATTTCCTAAACGAGTTCTTAACGAAAAGACAAGAACTAACAAAAACAGGAGAGCACTGCCCAAACACCATGTGAGTTGCAACTACTGATTTGGATCTTGCCATAAGCATTTTTTTCTCACCTAAGGAGTTGGACAAAATATTAAATCTACATCAAGATGTGCTGGCCATTAATTCCTTCACTCCACTGAGAGAAAAACATACCATGAGAACACATGTTCCTACTATTAGTCACACCAAAAGGAAAGATTTTGATCTTATAGCAGTAAACTAAGGCTATCTCCGGCTATTCATGCAAAAGAGTTAAAGACTACAATCAGTTGTAAGCAGAAAGAAAGCCAAAGTTGCAACAAAGAGAAACAATTAACAAGGGTCTATGGCTGCTCACCTTACGAGAAAAAAAGTTCCAACAACTCCATGGCTGCTCATTTTCCGAGGAAGAAAGCTTAATCAACTTCATGGCTGCTCAATTTACAAGGAAGCGAGCTTTGGCAATTTTACTACTGCTTATTCCAAAGGGATATATGATTCGATCAAATTGCAACAGCTCACTCCTGGATAAGAGCATGTTGTACAAATCCAAAACCATTGATATGCAAAGGATATGAATCCTACAACCTTAGTAGTTGTTCATCCCATGCAAGAGGCAGGAGCCGACGCTCTAATTTCTGCTTACCCAAAGAGAAAGCATTGATCAACAATATGCATTTGCTTACCGGTAATAAAATCAAGGCTGTGAGCTTCAGGAGCTGTGCTCTTATTTTATAGTTTAGGAAGTAAGACTTTATATTAGTGGAAATCCTCTTCAACTTTGGTATATTCCTCTTACCAAAAATCATGTTTATTGAAGATGAAATATTAATAACTATGTGGTTAGCCCGCATGGATGTACGGGTATAAATATTGCATGAAGAAACCCTCATGTATATTTATGACATGAATGATAAAATGAAAAAAAAAAAAACGTTTTACCAGAGACATTGTCCAGTACCAATGTTCGACTGCCAATCTCAGTCTCAAAACATCTAGTGGGTATGTCAACTGCATAGGAATCATCAAGATGCAAGAATCAGAATGATAAATTAACATATTTATATATACTATATATATATATATGCGCTATGAGCATTACAATATTAAAAATCAACTTTTAGTTTCAAATAGTTTGAAAATCAAATATGTCAGTTTTATATTGTTAGAAGAGTTGTGAGATCCAGTGATATGTCAATAGCATTAATCTAAATTACTAATAAAAATTCTTGTAAATAATTTTGATCAAATGATTAACCAACTCATGATCAATGAACTAAAAATATAATTTAAAAAACTTTCTAAACATCATAATTTTAACTTCCCCCTCTTTTAACTTTGTGTCTTGCTTGTAAAGTTCTCCTAGTTTTTTGTCAATCTCCAAAATATTATCTCTCGCATAGTTTTGAGTCAATGTTTAATACAAAACTTATATTCGATTAAGAGTTATTTCGCTGTTATGCCTCACTTTGAAGGGACATTGTGGAATCAGTACCCCTGGAAAGGAAATTAGTGTGAGTAGTCCCATTATTTCAAAATATCAGTGCTACCCTTCAAACTGGCAAGCTAATGGCAATGAAACGAAATGGCAGGTTAACGGCACGGCTTCAAATGAGAGAAATGGCAAGCTAATGGCAATGATCTTTCGTTTAATAACAAGGAATTTATTCACTTTGTTGCTCTGTAACCTTTTCTATGTGGTGTGCAAAACATTTAATCATTTTCTTGCTCTTTATCCTTTTCTATGTCGTGTGCAAACCATTTTATCTTCATAGTCACCTGTTGTGTGTAATTGTGAGTAGGCGCATAAAAAAATAGAAAAACTATTGTCTGAGATTAAAAAATCCTATGGGTTATTGGATACAGAAAGATAAAAAAGAAAGATTTAAACAAAGATGATTTGAGCTACAATGGTGTCCTCATGGGTTATTAGAGATAGATAGAGAGATAATGTCTTCATTTCATCAAATGGGCTCAATCCTATCTATAATGGGCACTTGTCACATGATTAAACGTTTAAATGGAAAAAGTAAACGGCGAATAAAAATCTCGCGTGTATCCATCCCAATACTATGATAAATGGGCTCAGTCCCCTTAATGGGCTCATGTCAACTGATTGTTTGGATGGCAAATGTAAACAATAAAAAGAAAGCGAGAAATCATCGTGAATCTCTCTATCGCGTATATCCGCGATGAAATCCCTAATTTTAACCGCCCTAGCGTTTTGAAAGAAAGTCGTAAAAAGAAGAAGCTTTTTGGATATCGCCTCCTCTCGACTGTCTCCCACGGTTCTCTCGTAATAATAGGTAATTTGGATTTTGTTTGATGAAGAACTTTGTCTGGTTGGTTTGTTGATGTCCTTGATTTTCAGGTTTTGAAAAATGGTTAACACAAGGAAACTAAAGGGAGAGAAAACCCCTACTACTGAGGAAGAGGATAGAGATACAAACTTGGCCGCAGCCAGTGAGAACATAAACCCGATGGATTCGGTTGAAGAAGAAGAAGAATAAGACGATAACTATGTTAACACGAGGATGAGTGATTCTATGTCACTCTGTTAGTTTGAGAAATAAATTGGTATAATTAGGATGACTATTTCGTTTTCTAAATGGAATAAATGGTAGTGATTGATGTTCAGTGAGTAATTGTACTAAAACTAGTCTGATTTGTATCCTTCTCTCCACTGTATGATTGTTGCAGGATTTAATTGAATTGGGAGAACTAGATAATGCTAGGGAAGAAGAAATGGGAGAGTTGATAGCGTTAGACATGAGAGTCACTGCACTAGAAGAAAAAGCTGTAGATGAGAAGAACAAGATTGTAGATGCGAAGAACGAGATGGAGGCGTTAGACATCTTGTTGGCTTCATTGGAAGCTTATTTTAAGGAAGTAGGTGATGACTCACCTGAGGACTCACCTGAGGACTCACATGAGGATGTGAAAGAGAGGGAGAAAAAAGGAAAGGGGGTTAAATGGTCGGTGCACACACTGGATGACAACCTGAACAAGATAATGAGTAGGTCTAAGAAGGAAAAATGAGATCTTTGTACCTGGCTATAAACTTGGTTTTGTTGGTTGTTGAAAATATGGTGGAAAAAGTCTTAACTACTGCTATATCTCGTTGTTTTTTATGTTTAAGCTTATGTTGGTTGATGTATAACTAACTTTGATGTTTATTATCTGAAGGTGTAGTACTGGTAAAACATAACAACCTAGCGAACAAAAAAACATAGCAATATATAAGTTTAGAACACAAGAGATAAATACGAGAGCACCACCAAGTTCATAAGATATTTCGGGAATCTAACACACGAAATTAAGAAAAACCCTTGACTAATTTCTTGAGCTCTTCGATCTCCTTACTCATTTGTTGAATCTTTAATTGCAGCTTCAAGCGGGTCTGGACCTTGTCACGAGCGCCTTTCTTCAAATCATTCACCTCATCTTCGAGTGCTTGAAGACAGCAAATGCGAAAGTGCGAGCCATCATCCTGAAGGTTCAAGGGTAATTTTGAAAGTTAACAAATTAACAAGAGAAACAAACGTATATTCGTATACCGCACATCATTCTAACCTCAAACACTTTGCATACATAGTACCGCTTTCCTTGCTCGCTTGTCTCCACTATGATAGATTGACCACAAGCACACTTGTTTGGTATGCCATGGTTTGCGTCCGCAACTGCATAGAGCCAATCACATTCCCTTTTGTGTTGCTTCATCTCGCTGTAGCAAGGATCCATCATTTCTGACTAGAGAGAGATGGGGAGAGAGAGAGAGAGAGAGAGAGAGAGAGAGATAGAGAGAGAGGGGGGGAGTAATGAATCAAAGAGGTCTTGAAAGTGAAGTTCATTTACTTTTAGGAATCCCTCCAAAATCAATTTTTAGTTAATTTTGAATACAGGATTATGAAATAAATTACGAGATGAAAGTTTTGGTAGAGATAAATTATATTATCTCTATAACCCTCCATGATGATTTTACATATGAACAATTATATTATGATATTAATTACGAGATGAAAGTTTTGATAGAGATAGTATTATAAAATGTTTTTTAAAGTTTTGACCGTTTAAGTAAATTTACATAATTAAAATTCTTTTTTTTTACAACTAATTAAAATTCTTATTTGTTTATTTAACAATAATTATTTATGAAAAAATGTTTCGGGTATAGGATATAGTTTTAGAGTTTGGGATTGAAAGAATGAATACATAAACAATTTGGAGAATAGAAGGAAGGGAGTGTTCGGAAGAAAACCAAAAGATCCGGTCCGTTGATTTTGTCAAATCTAATAGCTTGTGATCCGCGTGATAAATGTAGCAGCCAATCACGAAAGATGAAGAAAGACAAGAGCTCTGGTCCATTGATTTTGTCTTATCTAGCGGCTGATAATAGGTTGTGGAAAAAAAATTATGTTTATTAATTACGGACTCTTCCTATAACTAAAATCAATTTAGAAATCTGACTATGATGTCGCCACTATATACATCGTACATGTGCCATCTATTTATCACCCGGTACATCGTACATGTGCCATCTATTTATTACCCGGTACATCTTGTAGTGTCAGTGTCAGGTCCCGGAAGCTAGTTGCGCTCGCACACCCTGTAGAGGATTTGATAAGGAGCACCGAGGGTAGTGAGGGTGAATCCAGTCCACCCGAAGCACATATAACCCGTGAGAACATAAATGGCCGATTTGAGATCAACACTCTCCCAATCGTATGATTTCTCAATGAGGGGAGTCAGCATCACAGTGTTGATCACATCAGGATCAAATCCGAAGTGAGTTCCCCGGATTAACACACCATCAGCCGTATGGCACAGATTCGAGATAAGTTTTCGAACAACTCGGGGGAAAAAAGGACGCACATGCAGAACAGTGTAAGACCACTCTACCCTATCTATGATTCTACGGGCTTCACGTACATCAGCTTCATAAGGACATAGAGTACCTTGAACCACAAATCCACGCAGACACTTATCTTCGTATTTGAGACGAGCGATATCATTTTCATGACGTCTCGTCGGAGCTCCAACAGGGAAACGATCTCTGACGAAGAAGGCACGATTCGTTTGAAGACGATTCTCAAAAGAGAGATAGGGAATGGGAGCGGAGAGATCGAGAAATTGATAGTTCGCCATGAGATTTTGAGAGAGAGAGAGAGAGAGCTACTAGACGACAAATGAGAAAAAGAGAGTAAGAGAGACATTCATACGTCCCGTCATGACTTTATACTTGACACTCAACCGTCTCGTGAACCGCTTAAAACCCTCCTTCTCTAGCGTAGCCAACACAGTTGTCATGTTTTTTTAACAAATATTTTATTTATAAAAATGTAACATTACAAAGAAGATAAAAGGAATGCAACCAGATTTTTTTTTAACAACTATTTTATTTATAAAAATGTAACATTACAAAGAAGATAAAAGGAATGCAACCAGATGCAATTGGAAATCAGACATTTCTATGGATATTATATTGTGGATAATTCCTAGAGCTACAACGACAACAGGAATAGTTTACATGTCTTATTCTAATACTTTAAAACATATTTGTGATTTAAATTAATTACCAACCTGGTTCTTTCAGAAACACATTATTGGCCATGGTTGCGGTTCCCTTGCCTTTAACCGGCTTTTGCTTTGCAAAACACAATATTGGCTTGCAATTGTGATCCAAGTCCACAAATTGTATCTTGTTGCCCAAGTCTTGAACTCTTTTTGTCTTCATCTGTCATCTCATTTTCGACTTGGAAAACAAGAATTTTCGACTTGGAAAACAAGAATTTCCAATCTTGATTAACAAGAACATTCATCGTAAATATGAAATCTATCAAATCTAAAGATCAAATTATTAGCGACTACAAACCAAACAAAAACCATAATAATTGTATTGAGCCTGACGGAAAACAACAATACTACAACAAACAAACGCTAAACTGACCTACACTCCCCCTGAATGAGTGACTAATTAGTTGAATAATGATGTCTTCAATGATCTCGGAGTCTTCCATTTATATCACCCAAACAACAATGTCGCAACTTTGCACGTTGATCTATTATGCCTTTGTTGCATTTGGTACACACATACGACCTTTTCTCCTTAATTGTTGATTGACTTCGCTTGGAAAATGTTGCCTTCTTTGATTTTGATTTTTTTAGCACCCTGAGTTGGCTCCTTTGATTTTGTTTTCTTAGCACCTTGAGTTGGCTTCTTTGATGCTGGGCTACTCTGGAAAAGTCCTTTTTTCACCCTGGGGATGGAGTGATGGGAACAATAATCTTTGCCGAGTATTTTGGTTTCTTTCTTGATGATGGATTAGTTGATGGCATTCTCCGCGATAGATTGGTTTGCTTCTGTCTTATTGGAGTACTGGGGGCTTGATTACGACCACGTTTCTTTGTTGATGTAATACGTGAAGACTGATTACCTTCCTTTGTTGCTGGAGGTGGATTGCTCGTAGTGATTGTCTGGTTCTTCTTTTTTAATAGTTTTGAATCGCTTGGCTTTTTCAATTGCAGATAAGTATCTCTTCATCTTCGGTCTCCCGCGTTGTTTTCCAATTGCGGGTGGCAGACACACTTGACTAAGTACATCGGCGGGATCAAATCTTCATCTGTAGGGTTTATAGGATCTGTGTACGCTTCAACCAAGTAGCCCTTTGTGTAAAGAGGATCCACTAGGGTAACTTCAACAATTTTCCGACATTTAGCCACTTAATTGCGTGTTCACAGGGTATCTTATCGAGATCATATTGCTTACATGTACAACTCCTCTGCAAAAAAAGGAAGTATATGAATCAAAACGGAGACAGATGAGAAATGGGCAGAAGTGAAACTCTATGCTTTCATACCTTTTCTAGATCAACCATACAGTTAAAATCTCCACCGGTAACATAGCTACGGTTTGAATCAATATGTTGTACAGTTAATGTACCGATGTTGGCGTGTCTCGTATGCAGTGTGAGTTCAGCTTCTTCTGTGAGGTTTGTTTTCAACGAAGCAGCTTCCTCTCTCCTTTCCGCAAACCATCGTGAAAGCATCTTTCTAATAGAATCCACAAAATATGCAATAGGAAACGTTATGTCCTCCTTAAGCACGCCATTATAATGCATTCTACAAAATTGCTTGTCATGATATCATATCTATCTCCTGGAAAATGTGAACGAGCCCACATTCTAATATCTGCAGTTTCCAAATAGTGGTGTATTTTGCTGTCTTGGCTCGAATGACTTCAAAAATTTCGTCAAATTCCACCTGTCGATATACTCGAGCAGCCTTTTTCGCCAAATCTACCATTGTCTTTTTGAAACCTGTCATGTTTTTTCCAAGGTGACATAACCATATGCCCCTATCAGCTTCAGAGAAAACATTCGTAAGAGCCTTGGCTATTGCTGAGCATCGGTCAGAGATAAAAGCCATATTTTTACCATCACCTACCACACCTCACAGCTGAGTAAAAAACAATTCCCATGCAGCTGCATCCTCTGCATTTACAATCCCAAAAGCTATAGGATATATACCCTTATTTCCATCCTGACATGCAGCCACAAACATAACACCTCTATACTTACCACTTAGATGTGCTCCATCTATAACAATAACCCTCCTCATGAACGGAAAGCCTTTGATACATGCGCCAAAAGCAATGAACAAATACTTAAACCTTTTCTCAGCATCAAGTTCAAGCTCTGTTATTGTACCTGGATTGGCATGCGCTATTTTGTATAGATACGAAGGCAAGTCCTTATAGCCACTGGCATGAGTGCCTCTGACCATCTCTCGTGCATATGCTAATGCACTATGAGCCTTCCAATAACATATGTCAATTTGATAAACAGCCTTTATACAGCCCATAATATGCTTAGGCCAGATTCCTTTAAAATCACTGCCACCACTAAATCCCTCAACATAGATCTTGCCAATACATTTTGCATTTGCCTTTCGGTGGCGAGAATACCTATCGGCCGCAGAGCATATATGAAGATCAGTATATTTACGAACGAGGAATTCTGAAGATGATTTCGACATAGTTGCAGCACGTATCTTCCAGGAACATCCAGGAACAAAGCACTTTGCGTAAAATAAATGCTTCCAAGACTTTTTGATGATGAAATCAAACCTTTCGATCACTGAAAGCTTGCGTAATTTCATTATTAGTTCCTTCTTGCCACTGAATATGTCACCAGACTTAATGGTTTAACTTTTCCGCAGTTGTGATGGCTTCATAGTCTCAAGTGATGGCTTCATAGGCTCCTGTGGTTGCTGATTCATAATATCCTGTGGTTGCTGATTCATAGTCTCCTGTGATGGCTTCATTTTCTCGTACTGAACATTTCCAAAACTACCAAAATCCGCAGCAGCATTCTCTCTGACAACACTCTCTTGATTTCTGTTCACATCATGACGACTGTTGTTTGCAGTCAATGAGACATAAATACACATTATTTTTGTCTTGAACAATGTGATAAAGCTTGCAAGTTGTATGTCGTTACTAAAGAAAATCGGAGGAATGTTGCTAGGCATTTGCTCCAATTTACGTTTAGGCAACATATAAGCAAACTCGGCCGCTTCCATCTCACTAATCTTGTAATCTTCACAAACCATGCGGAGAAAATCTTCATATTTCGTATCGTCTTCAACAAACAAAGCATTCTCCTTCTTAATGGATCAAGAACGAACTCCCAACCAACATTATCCATCTTCCATTGTCCAAAAACAGTAATTAAGTGCAATATTTTCTGCATAATAAAACTTGCATCAGTAGATCCGAAGACACATTGCTTAACTTTTTTTTTAGAAAGACAACAAAGGTATAGTGAATCGTAGCGGCAAGAGAACATCATTGTTAAGGCAACCATAAAAAAAAAGATTTCGCCTTTGTCCAATCAAATCGCATATAATCAGGTGTCTCAGATCCGGTTTCATACCTGGTGTCTCAGATCTGGTTTCAAAGTTTCTGTCAATCAAATCGCATATAATCTGTTAGCCTTCCACCAATAAGGAGATTTGGTAGTAGAGAAAGTAGTGATGAGGCTTGAAGATATAAACAATTATGAGAGATATGATGTGGGAGATAGCCGTTGAAGAGATGAAGGTAAAGTGTTATCTTTTATTTCTTTTTTTAATTTTTGTAAAACTAATAATGGTTAAATGGTAATTTCACAAGCGGATGAACTCAATTAACAATTTTCGTTTGGAATGGTACCATTCTTCCTTTTGTTTTAGAAAGTATGGCATTTCAACGAATGTACACAATTAACATTAAAACTCTTTGAAATCATTGCATTGTCTTATCAAACACTGATCCATTTGATTTACATTCAAAACAATCTTCAATTGCAAAGTTCCAACAATTCTTTTTGGAATTCCAAGCTAATATATTCTACGGTCAGCATATGTATAATTGATAACTATTTAAATAATAACAAGTGCCACTTGAGTTTCATATGATATTATCACATTAGATTTTCCAGCACTTATTTTTCGTCTTCTCCGTATTAGTAATTCTCTAGGGCCTCTTCTTCTTCTCATCGTCCTTTCTTTCTTTCTTATCACTTTTTACATGAATCACTGATGCCTTTCCATTTTTCTTACATTTATTTTTGTCAAATATCTTTATTTATTTTTTTCAAATATCTTTATATCTTTCTACATAGTAACAAAAACCTCACAATAAATGAACCATAAAATCCATCTTAAAAATCTTTTGAGTCAACATATTATCTTATTTACCATATTACAGCAAATTTGACTTAAACGAAGAACACTGGCTTTGAATGGTGACCAAGAAGCGGTGAAGAATATTCAACTCCTTATCATTTCTAAAGAAAATCACCGTTCACAAGAAATATTTTTTTCTTTTCATTCTTTTTTATAGAGAAATAAAGAACAAAATTATTCTTTGTTAAATTTGAGAAGGAACAACCATTCTTTTTAATTCTGCTATTTTATTAATATACGTTATTTTCCTATCCGTTTATCTTGTTCTCAGAAAAGTTACCAGTCAAAGCCTTTATAATTTCAAAGTTCTCACATTTCTAAAATCAGTCAAATCTTCGGGGGTTTATTTTTTTAACGACTAACATATATATTATTTGCTGTATATTATAATAATCTCATATGTGTGTTGATATTTAATTATCAAAAATTAGATTAGTTTTCTTTTTAGATCTTAATTAATTAAACAAAAAATAAAATACAGACCACCAATCAAATCTTCAGGGCTGCTTGTATATTCAACAAACTAACATATATATTGTTTTTGTATATTACAGTAATCTCATATTTATGTCGGTACGTAACCACCACAAATTAGATTAGTTTTCTTTCTAGATCTTAATTAAATATATAAAAAATAATGTATTGACCACCAATAAAATCTTCAGGTCAACGACTAACATATATATATATATATATATATATATATATATATATATATGTAAAGTAGACTTTTTTCTCTTCATATGACACGTGGAAAAGTGATTTGTTCACGTGTGTACACATGTTTTTTCTTTTTGTATTTTAGATCATTAAGTATTATTATAGTTTGAGAATCTATTTTATTGGTCATTAAAATTAAAAAAATAAGTAAAATAATATAAATATATTTTAAATATTTAATTTATTCACAGCTAAAAATAACATAAACTTTCATCATTTTATTATTTTTACTATTTTCTATTATTTCTTTTACAAATTATATATTTATTTTACTATTAAAGTTAGAAAATAACCAAACTAAAAATAAGAAACTAGAGCACAACACAAAATTTAAACCTAAAACCTCCATTATCACTGGGAAAACAAAATGTCATAGTAACACTAATTCAATAGAGGTCTAGAGCTGAAAGGAGATCAAGAACGAAGACTAACTTACCTCATTGAACCATAAAGTGTCTTGGCCATAACAAGTATAAATAAAAAAAAAGATAGAAAGATAAAATCTGAAACAAAGGAATCTCCCAAACAAAAATAAGCGCGATCAAGCACCAACGCAGAGAACCAAAAAAACGGACCAGAGGGAGAATAATAATCGGAAGGCCAAAGTCACCAAGAAGCATGAAGATACATGTCTAAAGTACCGGAAGAACAACCACTAGCAAAAATGTAAGAAACACCTCACAAACTAAACAAGAACATACAAGACACCCATACAAGTGAAAAAATACAAAGCTCTGGATAGAAGGGACCAAAGCTCCAAGAGACTAACTCCGGACACCTATACCAAAGGAAACATGGGAAGAAGAGAAACAATCCGATGGAGGGATAATAGAAACCAACCACCGCGAAATCAGAGAATAAGCTTGAGACCAGAAATAATATTCAAAGCCCACACATCATACACACGAACGAAAACATTATCCAAACCTGGAGTGGTAAGCATGGTGAAAGGGAGAGCTACAAGAGATGCGAGCAGCGATGAAAGCTGGAACGAGATGAGAAAACAGAGAGGGAAAGGGAAACAAAACAAAATCAGCAAACTGTGGAGCTGTCTTCGAGCTATGAAAGAGCATAGAAATCAGATTCCCAAAAACTAGATCTTGAAAACCAAGACGAGCAAGGACTATTGACGGTAAGCCAATGACGAAGAAGACAACATCAAAGACGACTAAAATCTGACCCAACCTAAGGAGATGCAGTTCCTAACGTCAACCGACACTACAGGAAATGTAGATATTAATAGCTGGCATTAAACGCTATTAATTTGTTTTAATAGTGTTCCCTAAAACGCTCTAACAGTATCTGTTATCGTAGGTCAGACACTTTTTATAGCGGATCTTTCGAATGCTATAGTTAACGATAGCGATTTTTCTATGCAATTGTTAATATTTATAATAACATGATACAAATGTTATTAAATTGATTTATATATTTAAAATTTCTTTATCGGTTAAATATAATTAAATCAAAAATTAGTTAATAATTAAATTAAATAGACCAAATAGTTTATAATTAAAATCAAATTTTATTTACTAATTTAATTCTGGTTTACAAATAAATTCTGGTTTACAAAACCCGGTTTAGAAATGTAAACCTAAAAAGCTTAACCTAATTAAAAAAAATTAACCCTGCATCTAAACTTTTTGCCGTCAACTTCAGCTCCTTCGGTTTCTTCATCTTTGAGGCGGAGACCACTAGCCAAGAACACCACCGTAAAGGTTATTCAGCCTCCTCCACCGCGCTAAGCTACCATTGACGACGTCGAGACCACCACTGTTGACGCCGAGACCACAACTGTTGACGCCGAGACCACCACTGTTGACGCCGAGACCACCACTGTTGACGCCGAGACTACCACCATCAACCTTCTTTAGCCACCTCCGCCTTTTTTTAACTAAGAACAGAAAAACAAAACCGGATTCAGACCACAGAGAGAGAGATAGAGAGGGAGGGAGAGAGAGAGACGAAGCCGGAGATACCATTCTGTAACACCACTTCTTCTCTTTCCCTGCTCCTTTTTAGATCTGTAAACAAAACAAAAATCAAATACAAGTATATAGGAAGATGAAAAGAAAGAGAGAGCAGATAAAGGAAGGGAAAAGAAAGAGTGAACAGATAAAGGAAGGGGAAGAGAGTTTACATGTCGTGGTGGTGAGGAGGTCAAACGATCTTCTTCATCTTCGCCTCGATGGACGAAGCTACGGTGGTGACGACGCGAGCTGTGGTTGTAACGACGACGAGATTTGGTGGAGACGAAGACAAGGTCTGGTGGTGATAAGGTTTAGTGGTGATGAAGAAAGAGATTAGAGAGACGAGATCTGGAAAAGAAATTGAACGAGAAGAACAGAAAATACGACAAGGTAAGAGGGGGGAGAAAGAAACACCTTTGTCCATTAGATTTAAGGTTAATCAACGGTTGTGGTTGAAAAGGTCTAATCCTCACCATTGTACATTATTGGTCAGTGTGTTTTGACCAATCAAATTTTTGTAACTATATTCTTATTCTATTTTTGTTTTAATACCCAAAGTATATTGTAATGTACATAAATTATTTTGAGACAAAATTCAGAGATATGGATTTCACAATTTAAAATTTGAAAAATTAATTTTAGATTTGAATATAAATTTTAAAAATATAAATCTGGTTATTAATGTTTAGAGTATATGAATTGGAACTATGATTTACGAAATAGAGTTTAGGGTATAGAATTATGGTTTTGAACATTTGAATTAAGTATATAGTTTTAGATTAGATATAAGCTTTGAAGTTTAGGTTTTATGGTTTGAGGTATAAAGTTTAAGTTTGGAGTATTGTGCTTGAAGTTTGGAATTTAAGATTTGAGAGTGAATTGTGAAAAGATTAAATTTATGGTTTGGAATATAGTGTTATGTGTATAGATTTAAGATTTAATATCAGACTTTAAAATTAAATGTAAGATATAAAGTTAAATAATAAAAGATTAGAGTTTTAAAATTTTGTACGCAAGATTTAGGTTTGGGGTTTAGGGATTAGATTTAGGGTGTAGATTTACGATTTAGTGTTTGAGATTTAGAATTTATAGTTTAGATTGTATTTTTAAAATGATTAAATTTAAGATTAAAATTATATTATGACAAAATTGAAGTTTTAAAGTTTATGTTTAGAGATTAGGGTTGAAGCCCTAAACTTTAAACACAACCCTCGAAACTAAAATATTTTATTATTTTAATCTTAAATCTTAATTTTAAATTCAAAGTTTAATATTTTATAAAATTAGTTTCAAATATTAAATATTGTTTTGGACAACATTTTCAAATATGAAATCTGAACCTCAAACCACACATTCAATCTCTAAACATAATCTTTATATTATTATGAAATTTCAAATTTATTTGAGCAATCATAAAAGAATGATATTTACAGAATAAAATTAAAGGTTAGATTTTATTTTTCTTTATATACAGTGAAGACACAATATTAGGAAGAACACAAATATTTACAAAATATAGAAAGAAGCCTCAAAAAAAAAAAAATACAAATAAGATATCGGGGACATGTTTGCATACTTCATCTTGAACAAACAACCCCTATATATCATGGTCTCATATAACAGTTGAGGATGTGCAGTCTTCACACTTCCCGGCAACAACAACACAATAAAAAAGAATCAACTTTGAACACAACGAAAAGTGAAAGGACTTATCTATTGAAACACTCACACGCAGATACTCTGTTATTTGAAGCACTGCCACCCATATAGAACGAGGAATGTTATGGTTAGTGCTCACCATCACTTTTTCAACTAATCTCCATATCTTCCATGTATCACAAGCCTTGCTGAAGATGCCGATTAAGCATATGTAATGCTCTGTTCATGATACCAATGGATAGTTTAAGGGAGTGACTCTTCAGATTTTTAAATGGATAAAAATAAATAATGAAGAAAGATACGTAAGTTGCATTGGTGTCAAACCACTTGGTCATTTCCATGGTAAAAGATAAGAATGAATACCTCTCGTTACGTTAAGGCGAGCACCAAAGCAGAAAGAAACAGTGAGCAACCAACAGTCACAATGGACAGAAACAAGACAGAGCCAATCTTTCCTCTGCATATACCATCTCTAGCGAAACTGATACAACGAGCAGGCTCAGGAATCTCAGACCTTTACTCTATTATATTTCTTGAGAGTTAAAAAAAAGTCTTTAAAATGAAAAAGGGGATAACTTAGGACACAAACCCTAAACCTATATCATCTAACCAATCAACGATGATTCAGTATCAAAACAGAGAGAGAGATTACGACAGAGATAGGAAACTGGTGGAGACGAGGTTACGACAGATACGAGACGACGACTGAGACCGTCGCGAATCGCCGTCACGTTCCACAAACCACCACCAGCCTATTTCTTCTTCTTCCTCTCTCGGTGGTTGTGGTCGCGGTGAGACTGAAATTGAGAGAGGTGGCGATTGAGAGAGATGGAGACTGAGAGAGATGGAGATGGAGAGCTAGAGATTTTGGAAGAGCGTCCGCTCGAGAGAGATTGAGACTGAGAGAGAAATCTGGATATCCTCACCGTAGGATTAGATTTTATTAACGGTGGAGATTAAAAGTTTTTATCCTCACCAAAATATATTAACCAATGAAAAATAAGACTGATAAAATGGACGAAAATGATTACCCAGTGAGATATTTTTGTTTTGATTTATTTTCAGTGTTATATAATGTTTTCTTTTAATAATTTTTATATTAAACTGTATTTTGATATAAAGTTTAAAAGTTTAGATTTTTTATATTAGGTAGATTTTCGGATGCATGGTTTAGATATAAAGTTTTAAGTTTAAGGTGTAAAATTTAGTAAGTTTAGAGCTGACATTATAGTGTTTTAGGATTAGATTTAAGATAAAACTTTGTGATTAAATTTAAGATTTGAAGTTCAATAAAAAATTAGAGTTTTAATATTTTTGGTATATGATTAATTTAAGATTAGTTTTAAGTTTGGAGTTTAGAATAAAAGTTTGAGTAAGAGGGTTAAAAGTTTAGGATATTGATTTAAGATTTGAGATTAATTTTTAAAAATATTAATTTTTAGTTTATATTTAAGATTTGATGATAAAATTTTAGAGTTTAAAGTTTTTTTTTTATAGTTAGGGATTGTGGTTTAAGTTTAGAGTACTGCGAGGATTTAGGATTTTTTAAAGGCAAATAAAATAGAGTGAGAGAGAAAGTGAATCAAGAGTGAGAGGGAAAATCAATTATTTCCCCCTTAACATCGAACCAACGAAACATAGCGTTTGCATTTTTACAAACGCTATCTAAAAGTATGAGGTATGTCAACCATAGCATAATAAAAAAAAACACTATGATATTCTGTTACTTATACCCATATTTTCTGTAGTGCGAAATCTAAGTAAGAAGATGAGCAACCAATATTGACTGAAAAAGCCTACAACATTGTGAGAAACAACCACACAACTGTGAACTCCTAAAGTCGATTTACAACAAATTCCGTATAATCTCACTGACGAAGAAGGCGAGGAAGAACAAGAGCAGGAAGTGAGTCTTTTTCCGGTGATGGTGAGAAGCACCGCACACTAGAAAGGTAAACAAAAAACAGAGATGGTAACGGCTCAAGGTCAAAATATGGGGAGAGAAAAAAAAACATCTTAAAAGTTATAATGTTCAAAAATATGAAAAAAATAAAATACAATTTTGACGTTGAAACCATTAATCTTAAAATCGACAAATGCCTAAATGCAAAGTTATTGAAATTCAATATGCTTTAATATTATATGCTTAATTCACTACTAACAAGTACTATACACACAACAACACATTACTCGGGGAAAAAAACACAAAATAATTTAATATATAACCTACTACTACAAAACACGCTAAAACACTAAATAATACTCTTAACAAATAAAAAACGACCACACAATTACATTATCCAAAAAGTCATACTCTTAATAACAATAAAATAAAATAATTGTGGACTATCTAATTTTTTTCGCACTAAATATTCTTATATGAAGTTTGATAATCTATTTTATTGTTCACTAAAATTCAAGATGAGTAAAAAAATACATAAAATAATAGAAATATATTTTTCAAATATTTAATTTATTCACAACTAATGATAACATAAACTTTTATTATTTTATTATTTTTACTATTTTCTATTATTTTATTTACAAATTACATATTTATTTTATTCTATAGTGAATTTACTCAGTAAACTTATTGACATAAAATAGAAAATATAGGTTAAAAAAACCATATTGATATATCATATTATATTATTAACCATTCATTCTTCGGTTTGAATTATATTTACATTTGACTTATTTTAAAAATATTATTATTTAAATATGATTTAAATCTAATAATACCAGCTTTACAAAAAAAACAATTTATTCAATTCCTAATTGTAAAAATAGTATTAAAATGGCAAAATGTCACACATAAAAATAAAATAAAAACATTTTTTCAAGAAAAATAATTATCAACAATTCCGCGCGTAGCACCCTCTAGTATATATATATTCTTTAGTGTATATTACAATAATCACATATTTATGTAGATACGCAATCATCGCAAATTGTGATATGCAATTATCACAAATTAGATCAGTTTTCTATTTAGATCTTCATCATTAAATAAAAGTATAATACCGACCACCAAGAAAAGTAAGAGAATTAGTTTTAAACTTCTTTTATGAATGACATGTAAGAAAAAAAAAACGCTTATTTTACTTTTCTTTTAATACATAGTAGGATGTGTAATACAATTTTATATGATTTAAAACCCTTATAAATATTTTTTTTGACAGTTGTAAGCAAATTCATAAGCATTTACATATGAATTATAATATTTTATAAGTTTTATAAATAGGTATAAAATTTTAAAAATGATTTAGAAATTCTTATAAATAATTTATAAACGCCAACACAATGATTTTGTAAGCCAGGATAGAACATTTTATATATGTTTTCCAAGCCTTTATAAATATTTTAAATCTTTATACAGTAATTAAATTCTCCTTAAATAAATATATAGTAGGATGTGTAATACCATTTTATATGATTTATAATTCTTATAAATGTACATATATACAATCACAAAAAGATTCATAAGAATTTACAAATGATTTTATAAATTTGAATAATGTTTTATAAATGAATTTTAAAAAATTTAATATATGATTTATAAACGCTTAGAAATAATTTATAAACACTGACCGAATGATTTTGTAAGACAGGATAAATTATTTTATGAATGTTATAAAATATTTTAAACTTTATATTTTATATATGAATATAATGCTTTATATTTTTAAATATGTATACCTTATATACGAATACAATTTTGTATATATGAGAGTATAAACTATTATATTGATTTTCTAAGTACATAAGTGATAAGAAAAAAAACGGATGACCATTATATATTATTTCTATATTTCTACAATTAGTTACCATAAATTATTATTTATAATATTATTTGGCAGCTTATACTAATTGCTTCTGGAATTAATTTCTTTAGATTTTATTAAATTAAATTAAAATTTAAAATCATCAACTAGTCATATTATAACAATTTTCATAAGAATTCACCTATGAGACTCAAGCAAAAGTCACCTAGGTGACTTCTCTTTTAATATATAGAAAAATATAAAAATCTTCTAGGTTAAGAAACACTTTTATAAAATTTAAATAAAAACCAAAAAGTCAAATACAACTAGAAGAGGAAAAAAATATAAAAATTTTAAGTCTGAGAATGTTTTACAAAATATGAACATATTTTTTGTGAAAATGACTTTCAAAACCTTAAAGTTCTCTTCATACATCTGGAAAAGCTTCTAGCCAGTACATTAATTTTGACAAATCATCCTTAATCTTTGGTAAACAGGTGTCTGGATATGTGAAGGAGTCGATTAAATCTTCTACATGAATAAACAATGAAGGCGGAATGGATTCTTCATGGGTATTGTGGAAGATATTAGTGGCTCTAAACACAAGCTCTCTCATATCCTTAAAGAAAAATTACAAATTTGAGTAAATGGATGGAATGCACGATGGTTATCCAAGGGAGGAAAATAAGTTTTAATAAAGTCTATCGCATTGGCTCTTTTAACTTATGTTATGTCGACCTTTCTGCTGCCACTGGAGACTTTTGAAAAGTTAGCTAGTGTCATTGCATAGTTCTAGAGGAGTTCAAACCCGCCAAAAGAGATATGGTATACATTGGTTAAATGGGAAAAATGTGTAAACCAAAAGATGAGAGAGCTATTGGATTTTGTATGATCCATGAATTCAATCTTGCGTTATTGGGAAAACAGCTTTGTAGGCTTGTTCAGTTTACGGACTCTTTGCAAGCTAAAGTGATCAGAGGCAGATATTATAGATGGAGTTCGCCATTTTGATCAAACCCATGTGATAATCCATCATATGGTTGGACAAGTATTATGACACCAAGGCCTCTAATAGCTCTGGGTATACGACAAAATGTTCATTCAGGTTATGAGATCATAATTTGAGAAAATATTTGGATCCCTATGATCCCAGCAAGACCTGCCCGAGCTATTGTACATGTTTTCCATCCCATGACCACATTGTCTGATTTTATTCCAAAAAGATGGAATATGGAGAAGCTAGGACATTGTGTTACACAAGAGGACATCCTTTGATTCAATCCTTACCAATAAGTCAAAGCAGACTCGTGACTCTTTTTTCTTGTGTTATACAAATATTAGCTTGTATACGGTTAAATCCAGATAATGGGTGACTAGGAATATAAGGACATTGAAGTCATGTTCTCAAAGCCTAACATAACAAGGCTCAAGACCTTTGCTTGAAAAGTGAATGATCCTCAAAAGATACACCAATGTCAAGTCATATTAGCACACATGGTTGATACCATTCAAATTACTCTAAGGAGTTATTCAAATTACTCTAAGGAGTGATTTATACTCTGTCAAATAAGAGGTCGAGTTGTAATACTCAGGGATCGAATTAACAGGAAGCTAGGGAACCTAAGAAACCTAATATAATTTGTTAAGCATGATGTTTTAACGATCTAAATGTAAATTGCAGTTTTTAATCAAGCAAGTGTTTGCTCAATTGATTGGTTGAAGTTTTGGTGCTTAAAATGAAATAGCTAGACTTAGGGTTTTTATTCAGGAAACTTGGGATTATAATCCTACAGATGCCTAATGAGTTGTATGCATGATAATGTAAAGTTCAACAGCTTAGTCAACAAGTCTATCAGCTTTCGCATGTTTGGACTTGTCTATTAACTAGATCTAATGATCTCAACTATCGTATGTCGATCAATTAGAAAGTGTTGATCGATGATACTATAGTATATCGATCGATTCACCTTTCGCTCCGTCGATTGATTATTCAATAATGGTATCGATCGACGCGCTTCTAGTTAAGCTTTATGCGCTGGTTGAATGGTAGCTTACTAAGCTCACTAGATTAGCTCTCGCCTTACTCATAGCAAGAAACTTAGCTCAGTTAGAATGTTTTCAGGATGAGAATGAAGCTCTCGCTTTTATCTATCCTCCTAGGGAAATTTCTTGGTAGCTAATCTAGAAACATGCATTAATGAACAATCCTAATGACAATTACCACAACTCAGCAATCTATAGTTGGGGCTAATCCCTCCTAACCTATTTAAACCCTAAAATCTAACAATAGAACTACTCAGACATGGCTAAGCAATTCATAACAGCAATTAGGTAAGAAAACTTTATTAGAATAGTAAATAGATATTAATTGAGTTCCAATCACAAATGATAACTTTGGATCTTTTCTCCAATCTATCAAAATCCTAGAAAACCTTGCTGTGAAAATAATAAAACAAGAAAACACAAAAAATCACATTTTGCCTCTAACATGGTGGCAAAGCTTATATAATTAGGTTAAAACTCGTCAGGGGTAATCTTGTAAATTGCTGAAGACTTGGGCTTCAAGTTGGCTGTGACCAAACGGCTTTCTGCGCGCTTTGCTGTCGATCGATGTCAAGACATGAACATCGATCGATTATTCCTCTTCAATATCGACCAATGGTCGAGCTCGATGATCATCTCGGGTGCTTGCTCCAAATATCTCCAAAATGCTCCAAAATCATCACTTATCTCCAAATCACTCCTGATCTTATAAATATTCTAAATAGACTCTACAATATAATAATTAGTAGTTAAAACACTTATAAACCATGGATAAAAGTGGGTCAAATCCAAGGTCTATCAACTCCCCAGACTTACCATTTTGCTTGTCCTCAAGCAAAACAAGAAGGTAATCTCTCTGAAAGAGGTTTGACAACAGCAGGGACTCACATGATTTAAAACTTAGAATCATCACCTCTACAATATTGCAATCCACATCTAAAAAGTCATAATCAGAAAAGCACATTATACTATATCCTAGCTTAGAAACAAATTCATCTAGCCAACAACTTAGCAAATCTTGTCTGACATCCCCCTCTACCAACCTCATTTCTTAGCATAAATAAAAGTGTAGGCTTTACCTTGGTGATATCGATCACAGGATGCAAGGACTTTCAAACAAGTATCTGGACCTGCAGGTAAACATTAGTTCCTATCCTCTCTCTCTACTAATTTTCTCTTTTAGTCAAAGTCTGCTTATATTTGCAAGATCATCGACCAAGATTGGACAGACTTCAATGAATCAAGCCTTAATGGTGGTTTCCACCAAGTCCTGTTCACTTCTTTTTGACCTATATCCTAGGATTATTTGTGAAGCAAGCCTTAATGGTCGTAGCCACCAAGTCATGTTCTAATCCTTTACCTATAGAATTCTTATGAAGCAAACCTTAATGGTTGTAGCCACCAAGTCCTGTTTGAATCCCTTCCTAATAAATCTTTAATAGATATATATTATAAATATTTTTTTTATCTTTCTATCTATCTATCTATAATTCAAAAATAGAGAGAGAAAAGGTGATAAATCTATCTACACAAGGCTTTATCTTCCAGACTTGTTTGAAGAATCTGATCCCATGTATACCAAGCCCCAAGACAAGCAGTTGTGTCAAGTTTT
>NC_027748.1:29794303-29805457 GCF_000695525.1 Brassica oleracea var. oleracea | reverse complement strand
GTGCTAAAGAGTGGTTAGATAACAAGCAAAAATCTAAAAGTTCATTATCCCCTTCTTGACTCAATAAAAAATTTTTGAAAAATGTTTTAATAAGATTCATAAATAAATTACTATCTGTAAACCTCCCTCCAGACTTAAACTACACTGTCCCCAGTGTAAATTCAGTCGGAGTTATGGTGTTAACTAAATCATAAGGACTCAATGGAACAAGTTAGAACGATATACCAGACCGGAATGGATGTCGACCGATGTAAGGATGTTGATATCGGTCGTGGCAGGGAAGGGAATGTCGATCGATGTCGACAGCTTCTCGTCGGTCGATACTCACGACAATCGTCTACTCGGATCTTTTTTTTTATGACCTAATAGTGGGTTGCCTCCAACTCAGCGCTTTGTTATAGTCATTTAGCTTGACTTTTGGAGGTGATTGGGCTAGTAGTGTTAAGAACTAGAACTTGAACAAGTATCCATCACTTCTCTGCGCTTGTTGAACCATGTACCAGCAAAGTCTCTCATTGCTTCATCCCCTCTGCGCCATTTTTCCTTCATTGTTGCAATTGTGTTTTCCATTCTCTGCAACCTATCTCCAAGACTCTCAAGGTTGAACTGATGTCTTCTAACTGTGGCATAAGTGTCAGCTGAGATCTCCTCTCCATGGTGATGTGTGTCAGACATGTCTGATTTCACCTTTGGTCCTAGCCGGCCTTGGTTTGTAGGGTCGTCGACCGATGTCTGTCTACGAATGTCGGTCGATATGTTGTTGCGTCTGTCGATCGATGCAGATGCTTCTGGTCGATGGGCAATGTAAATCTGAATCTCCACCAATTCCCCTTGCATAGCTTCAATCTTGGAAGTCAAAGCACTGATGATAAGATTCATTGGGAAATAGATGTCATCACACCTCCCATCAAGCCTCTCTTCTGTAGTGTCCAGAGCTCTATAGATCTCTTCTACCAACTGATCTATCTCTTCTCTGGTGTGAAAGTTTTGTGGAGACTTCATCAGATGTGAGTGTGGTGGACTGTTGTCGACCGATGCTGGTGAGCGTTGGTCGATCGATGTTAGTAAGCGATTATTGATCGATGCATGTTGTCTTCTGTCGATCGATGTATGGTAAGAAACGTAGGTCGCTTGCTGAATTCTGGCCATGTCTTGCCTCATCTCTTCCATGCATGTAGTTAACCAACCGATGCTATCATTCAGTGGATGGTAGACACCATCAAGCTTCATCTGGAAATCACCTTCATACTTCTCTTGGGCTCCACATATTCCATAAAACATCTCATTGATCTCGTACTTGGTGTAGATCTCTGGTATCAGCTTGGTCTGTGTGAATGAGTTAGCATGTTCAGGAAGACATATGTAGCTTGGCTCATCTCTCGAAGCTCTTTCCAGAAGTCTTCTAAACTCTCTGTTGTGAACACGAATGGTGCGTCCCTCTAGATCTCTGGCGTATCTATGTTCATCTCCGTAGACTCCATACTCATTTTTTTCTTCCCAGCAGAATTTCCTGGTACCGTGGGGATCAAAGGCCCTTCTGCTGAATTCTGGACGTCTGTCGACCGATGTTGGGACGTCAACGTCGATCGATGGTCGAGGGGGATGGTGAGACCTTTGATTGAAGCTTTTGTCTATGCCACCAGCTGTGTCATAGAACTCTTTTGTATCCTTCTGTTGGTATTCTGGAATGCTGCGTTGATGGACGAACAAGTTTTCTGCTCCATTGGCTGTCCGAAGGATGTCTGCAATATCTTTTCGAGATACGTTCAGCATACGTCCGTCTATTGCTCTTGCATAGCCATCTGGGTCCCTGAAAATACCAAATTCGTCTAGAGTTAGATACTCGTTATCAAATTTATCTTTTCCGCTTACAGCAGTTTTTGGTTTAGAACGGATGTCGATCGATGTTGTATGAGAAACGTCGATCGATGTTGGAGGATTAATGTTGATCGATGGGCGGCTTGCTCTATCGATCGGATGGCTGGATTGTGTTCTTCCCCAAGCAGCTTCTAATCGATGTTGATCTGTTTCATCGCGTCTTTGCATGTTGAGAAGTTCCTCATATGTGAAACCTTCATGTAGTTCATATGCACCTGGCTCATACATTGTTGTTTCTACTGCATAGCTTTCGTGATGGTGATCATCTGCCCAACTGACAATTGAGTAGTCTCCTTCTCGCATACGGTTGACTTTTGCGTCGATCGATGAGTAGTTGGCTATGTCGGTCGATGCTCGTTTCCGGTTTCTCTGATGAGGTTGAGTATCGATCGATGGTGAGCTTGTTATGTTGATCGATAGTGCATTCTTTTTTCAAGAGGAATGATGTAGAAGTGTATCTTCCTCATCAAGGATGACTTTGTACTCAGTAGCTCGTTCATCCTCATAGTCTTCATCATATTCTTCTGTATGTATGTTTTGTCGGGTGTACGCGGCAATAGTGGGGTTGTAGTAGTCGTTCTCCCAATCATCTGGACAACTATCGACCGATGCGTCCTGGGTTTTGTCGGTCGATATCTGAGTGTCACTGTCGATCGATGTTGTAGTGTGAGTTTCGATTGACGCCGAGTATTATGTATCGTATTCCACTCCACAGTGGCAAGCTGCAATGATTCATGGATCTTTGATTCTTTTGGAGGACGTTTGTGGATTCTTGACTGGAATGAGTTCATTTTGGGTTTTAGGATCTATGAGCGTTAAGCACAACCGACTAGATTGCAGGTTGCATATTGCTCCTTTTGTTGAAAGGAAGGCTCTCCCAAGCAATAGAGAAGAGTTCCAGTTTAGCTTGATGTCCAGGACATGGAAATCAACCGGAACTAGGGCATTACCAATCTGCACCTCTAGGTCTCTCACAATTCCTCCTGAATTCCTCTGAGAATAGTTCACAAAAGGGAACAATTCGTTGGAAGGCTCCACCTGCAGATCCAGATGGTCTGCCATAACCCTAGGTAGGATGCTGACTGATGCTCCTGTGTCGCACAAGGCATGTGGGAACTCAATACCCTTCACCGTGAATGGTATTGCGAATCGCCCAGGATCACTCTTCTTCTTCAATGTAACCCTCTTCCTCATCTTTTCTCTAGCTTCGTTGAACATTCTCTTGATGTCTTCTTCTTTCTCACTTGTCTCTCTGAAGAACATCTATAATCTGTGAGTATAATAAGCCTCCTCGAACGGCTTATATATAGGAATCCTGAAGACTCTTTTTCGGAAACTTTCCTTTTCCTTATCATTGGCCCCCCTCTTTAGATGCTTCTCCACTTTTTCCTTTTTTTTCCTTAGGGTTCTTCCCATAGGAACCCTATCGACTTCCATCGAATCTTCTCCATCATCTGAAAGTATCCTGACGGTCTCTGGTGGGTTTTCTGAAGGTTTCAGTTTGGTCCTGAGTGCGTTAAGACGTGCAACATCTATCTTTGGCATCTGCACTCGGTACGTAATAGGTGCTCGTCGATCGATGGGCGCTGGAGGTTGTCGATCGATGTCGAGAGCTGTTTGTCGATCGATGGGGGTAGCAGCATATCGAGCGATTATGACATTATCAGGATTGGGTGGATGTGGGTGTTTTGCTGCGAACTCCTCGTGAGTCAGAATCCCCACAGCATTGCAAGATGCGGTTGACTCTGTAGGTGTCATCGATCGATGCTCTGGAGATCCTATCGATCGATTTGGACTGGGACCGTCGATCGATGTTTATTGTCTGGCGTTGATCGACACCAGTGCGATCCACCGCAGCTCATCAGACTTTCTACTTAAAAATCTCCTTCTTGTAGCTTCTCTTCCTTCACAACTTGCCAAAAATCATCCCCAATGATGGCTTTCACGTGGTGTTTCATCACATCATCTCCTACCCCTCTTGTCAAGGCTTCCTGCCTCTTAACAGCTTCTTCTGTCTGAACAATCTGCATCTCCAGCTTCTTCACATGGGTGCTCAAAGTTTCAAACTTTGTGTTCAGGTAGGTGTAGACAGAATCAATCTTCCCATTGAAGTCCACTGTCATGCGCTGCTGTGCCTCAAGAACCCTACCAAGCATCTCTTCAATCTTGCTCTCTTGAGTAGGCGGCGGTGGCTTCTGTTAGAAGGAATTTCCATAACTCATGTTGTTGCTGTAGTTGTTGCTATAGGGTTTCTGGTACTGCGAACTCTGGTTGAAATTTCCCCTATTTCCATAGGAATTTCTGTTTCCACCCTGGTTTCCAGAACCTTGGAATCCAGTTCCACCAATGAAGTTCACTTCTTCTTCTTCCTCTGCTCTACCCTCTGCGTCTACAGCTTTTGCATCTTCAACCAAGCAGACCTGCTTCCTAAGAAGCTTGTGAACACTGTCCAGCTTTGCCTTCACCTCATCCATCTGATCATTCCCAAGGATGGTGGCAGACTTTTTCCTTTCAAAATCAGTGTTCTTGGTGTTGTTGCTAGATGCTATGTTTTCAATGACCTTTACGGCCTCTTTGGATTTCTGGTGTTGAAGTTCCCATTGCTGGAAGCATCAAAAGCGTACTGCACCGCGATGCCTCTGTAAAAAGTACTGAGCAGTTGTACTTCATTGAATCCATGGTGTGGACAGTCTCTCTGATAAGACTTGAATCTGATCCAAGAACCTCTGAATGATTCTGCAGGTTCCTGAGTGAATGTAGCAATCTTGCTCCTCAAGTCTTCAGCACGTGCTTCATCAAAGAAATTGCATAAGAATGCATTCTTAATGTCGCTTCAGGATGTGAGAGATCCTGGTGGTAACTGCTTAAGTCAATGTGAAGATTCTCTAGCAAGAGAGAACTTGAAGAGCTTGCATAGGAGATAATCCTCAGGGACTCCCTTGACTTTAATAGCAGATATCAGATCCTTGACCCTCTCCAGATGGTCCATAGGATGCTCGTGAGATAATCCATAGTAGGGTATCTGTCCCACGAGTGTGTAGTACTGCGCCTTCAACTCGAAATCGCTCTGAATAGTGGGAGGACGAATGGCTAATCTGTTGGTGTATAACTGATCTGGACGGTTGTAGTCAGCCAACGTTTTGGGTCGCACAGCCTCATCTACAGGTGGAGTAGTTCCTGTAGCATTAGCATCAGACTCAGGGATAGCAGCCCCCTGAGCATCTATCCTCTGACCTGCTGAAATACGCAGATGACCATCCTGGTCATGCAGGTCTCCTCTCTCATCTCGAACAAGTATCAAAGTCGCAACCATGTCCCGCGGCTCAGTATCGGTCGATGTCTGGACAAGAGTATCGATTGATGTTGGATGGACGATCTCGGTCGATAGAAGATGAGTGTCTTCGGTCGACGGTGGTGAGCGAGTGTCGGTCGATGGTACTAGTGTCTGGGTCGACGGTGGTTGAACGAAATCAAGCGACGAACAGGTGTTGTTGTCGATCGATGAAGAGCACACTTCTTTGCAGATTGAACGCTCCAAACTTGCAGGATCTGGTGAGAATAGCAGTTGAGTTTCCTTGTTGATTCTAGTACTGCTGGACACGTACTTGAATATCCAAGAAAAAAAATTGTGTCAGAAACTTAACAAAAATTAGATTGAATAGGCGATCAAAGCTCCCCGGCAACGGCGCCAAATTTGATACCACTCAAATTACCCTAAGGAGTGATTTATACTCTCTCAAATAAGAAATCGAATTGTAGTACTTAGGGATCGAATTCAAAGAGAGCTAGGGAACCTAAGAAACCTAATATGATTTGATGTTTTAATGATTTAAATGTAAATTGCAGTTTTTAATCAAGCAAGTGTTTGCTCAATTGATTGGTTGAGGTTTTGGTGCTTAAAAGGAAATAGCTAGACTTTTATTCAGAAAACTTCGGATTATAATCCTACAGATGCCTAATGAGTTGCATGCATGATAATGTAAAGCTCAACTACTTAGTCAATAAGTCTATCACCTTTCGCATGTTTGGACTTGTCTATTAACTAGATTTAATGATCTCAACTATCGTATGTCGATCAATTAGAAAGTGTCGATCGATGATACTATAGGTATATCGATCGATTCACCTTTCGCTCCGTCGATCGATTATTCAATAATGATATCGATCGACGCGCTTCTAGTTAAGTTTTCAGGATGAGAATGAAGCTCTCGCTTTTATCTATCAATCCTAGGGCAAGTTCTAGGTAGCTAATCTAGAAACAAGCATTATTGAACAATCCTAATGACAATTACCACAACTCAGAAATCTATAGTTGGGGCTAATCCCTCCTAGCCTATTTAAACCCTAAAATCTAATAATGAAACTACTCAGACATGACTAAGCAATTCATGACGACAATTAGGTAAGAAAACTTCATTAGAATAGTAAATAGATATTAATGGAGTTCCAATCACAAATTATAACTTTGGATCTTCTCTGCATTCTATCAAAATCCTAGAAAACCTTGATGTGAAAATAATAAAACAAGAAAACACAGAAAAGCACAATTTGCCTCTAACATGGTGGCAAAGATTATATAATTAGGTTAAAACTCATCAGGGGTAATCTTGTAAATTGGTGAAGACTTGGGCTTCAAGTTGGTTGTGACCAAACTGGCTTTCTGTGCGCTTCGCTGTCGATCGATGTCAAGACATGAACATCAATCAAGATTATTCCTCTTCAATATCGACCGATGGTCGAGCTCGATGGTCATCTCGGGTGCTTGCTCCAAATATCTTCAAAATGCTCCAAAATCATCACTTATCTCCAAACTAAGAATTTAACATGCTATGATATGAGATGTGATAATCATTGTCTTACATGTTGAGCAGAGCACAAATATAATATATACACGTTATTTTCAAATGCCCGTCAGCACTACAAACATGGTCTTTATCAGCACGTTCTTCTCCATTGATATTTCCTCTCTCAGGAGTATATACCAATTTTGACTATTTCTATTGGCGTAAAAATAAAATCTAGAAATGGATATAGACCCTTACCGGCTATGGATCTTCTGGTTTATTTGACAAGTATGAAATGATAAAATTTTGAGAAGAATCAACATAGATCCCTTAGAGACCGTTATACACGGATGTAGAATGCCAATCATGGTTTGATGCCAATATCAAAATAGCAAAACCATCTGAGGGATGAAAAAATTCCAACAACTACGCAGGCCATACGCCATCAGGGGATATGTATAGTTGATGGATTTTGGACACATGACTCACTTTTAATGGTTGTGGATAGGCTTGGAAACATCCACTCAAAATATACAGCTTTTAGGAGACAAGAATCAAAGGTAAAGAGAATAATCGATTCATGCAGAACTTGAAACCCTTTATTTGATTATGGAGTGTATGCTACAAATGTCGGCGCACCAACAATTTTGTACTGATTGCTAGGATTTGATTTTGATATTAGAAGATGCACAAGTGTGACCAAGTTTTTCCACATAATTAAAGTAGACATCAATACTAAAGAGTAGATTTCTAGATTTCTCCATATTCATTCTCATCGTTTTAAAAAAAAAGAAACAACAGATTCATTAAGCTAAGATAACAAAATTGTGTTATAGGGATCTATATTATTATCACAATTGAAATACCATTTGAAAATAACATTTACTTCGTCATTTAACTACAACTTGTGCCACTGAATAAACAACTATTAATTAATTAACCACAAATCATTTTTATTAGATTCTTTTCTAGCAAAACTTACTAAACTTAATCTACTAACCACATACTATTTATTTTGTTAGATTCTTCCCTAACCAAATTTACTAAATTACTAAATTTACAATTATTTCTAACAGGCTTATTATTTAAACAAATTTTACAATAAAATTAAAAACTTATTTAAAATGTGACTTCAAACTTTAAATATTATATATTCATGTATATTATTATTTCATTGCACATACAAACTATAAACCATAAATGTTTTACTAAAACATATAAAGTCACTTTTCAAATATATGTTAAATAATTTGATGATTAATATAATTCACACATATATATTGAATTTTAAGAATACAAAAATAAATTTCTGTTTAATATTTTCCTCAAAAATAAACATAGAAGTGAAATTTATTTGGCATATAAAAAATTTAGAGGCATATCTATCTACCTTATTAAAACATAAATACATTTTATTTTGGAAAGATAGATTTATTTTTTCTTGAAAAGCTAGATTTATTAATATACATAAACATAATAATTGGTGTTTTAATTTATAAATAAATAGATCAAAAATTTTACAATAATAAAAAAAATTAATTGATGAATATGTAATATAATATATCATTTTTATTGCTTTTATATCTAACAGCAAATTAAAAACTGTCAATCTATCATAAATATTATATATTATATATTACAAATCGTACAAACACCTACACAAATGCATGTTTGTGAAACCATTAAATATTATGTCGTCAAAACTTTCATATGTATATACTATTAAGCTCTAGTTGGTTATCATATTCTAGTCTTGTTTACGATACTACTAGATGATAATCTGCGCGCATGTGCGAGGTGAGTTTTTATACTAATGTTTATTCATTAAATGGTTTTAACATTTCTCAACACAACAATCTTTATCGATTGTAAAATTACGAATACAAATATTGGTCTCTTAAAAATATCATCATTATTGAAGAGCTAACGTATTACAGTTCATTTTAATTATTTCAAGACTTCATATGCACAAAAATGAAATTAAGTTTTGCGGTTGACACAAATCACCAAAACCAGATAGGCAACATTGATTGTAAAATGAGAAAAGGGGAATAGGTTTTCTGCTCTCGATTTGTTTACTATTGACTCTCCATAAGTGATTTCATTTTCTATTTCTATAAAATTGTGTTTTTGTTCTCGTTTCTATTTCACTAATATGAGTTTTGTTTCTTTTTTTAACTTCTTGTGTAAATTCGGTGAATTAAATAAGTGTCAATTTAAAAAGATTGACATATGTAAAAATTAGTTCCACTCCAGATACATAGCTAAGAATCAATTTTTTGAAAATAATCAACGGCAAACTCTATTCACATGTTAGTGTTCAGATCTAATATATCAAACTGCAGTATTTATCAAATATGTTCCTATCTAACGGAACACTATTGGATCGAATGACAAAGTCATAGTTGAAAAAAATATGGATTTTTCCGGATGAAATGAAAATAGGATTCATGTAATGTAACATGAGAAAAGTTTCTAATTACTTAGCCGCAAAGATATGTGGCCATGAAATAAGGATTAAGTGGAACAGAATTGACTGGGTGGTAGAGTTGTAGAAACATATGTTTCTTCCACTTATCTCCATGGAGCAATATACTACTACGGAAAATTAAAATCTTAGAACAATATACAGACTCGAAATATAAATGTCTGTTTAGTATATATTCACTAGTTCAGTTTAAAAATCATCTTAATCTAGAACAAAACAAAATACTTATTTTATTAACCTACACTTTTGAGTTTTAGTTACTCAAGAGTATACCGATAAAAAAAAAAAAAAAAAAAAAAAAAAAAATATATATATATATATATATATATATATATAATGCTTTACCTTTCTAGTGTATGTAAACTATATATAAACTAAGAATTGTTTGATTTATTAAATGATAAACCAGAAAAATTATAATAAATAGTTCAAATCTCTCATTCTTACAATTATATTAGCTAGATATGATATTAGGGAGAAACAAATATTAGACGAATGATCAAATCTCTAATTCTTCGAACAAATTCAAAAAGAGCTGATTGGAATCTTGTCATAATATTTCATTAAAAGCTTTTTAGGAATAAAAATCAAGATTAAATTGTTTATAATGAATGAAAGAATATATATATATATATATATATATAGTGCTTCAAATATTAAAAATCACTTCGATTTGAAGAAGTGTATTTATGGGATTGTCAGGATCAAATAACATATTAAAAACCACTTATTTAAAAAACTATTTGTATACATAAAAGCATATACATTACAATAAGCACATAAATCAAAACCAATATCTTTTGTTTATTTACATTCATATTTTTCGTAAATAAAACAAAACAATTATTTTATTTACTTTATATAGTATATAATTAAACTATAGTGATATTGACATAGATATATATAGTATATTTTAATATAAATATTTATTATTGACACTTTCTATTCATATAATTTTATTAATATTTGTATATTTATTTTAACAAAAATTTAAATCATTAATCAAAAAACTTTTAATGTGATATTTTTTAGTACAAATTTAAAAATTAAAATATTAAGATCTCAATAATTTTTCGATGCAAATTTTGAAATTAATATATTTTTATATAGTATATAATTTAATTTAAATGATATTCATATATATATAATATGAGTATTTATTAATGAGATTTCATATGCATATGATTTATGATCATTGGTGTCTTGTTTGAATAAAAAAATGTTAAACCGTTGATCACAAATTTTTTACTGTAGAACTTTTACCATTTTTATTAATTTATAGTCGTTTTAAAAAATTCAAAATATAACATATACAAAAAAATCTAATTTTTTTTATTATATGCTTAATGTGATTTTTTTTATTTCTATTAATAATATAAAATTAAACAAAAAAGGGAAAGATGATACAAAAATTGTTATCAAATATGTATTAATCATAATCATTATTTGTCATATATATGTTAACCATATTAGGTAATTCTGTAGTTTTTATTTAAAGAAAGAATTGAAAATATTATTTTGTATACTGGTAATCAATTTGATAGTTAGTTTAAAAAAATATAATATACTAGGGGGTGTCCGCGCTTCGCGCGGAATATTGTTTTATTATTGTTAAGAGCATGATTTTTTTTTGGATAATGTAATTATGTTATCGTTTTTATTTGTTAAGATCATTATTTGATGTTTTTAGTTTGTTCTGTATTAGGTGATAAGTTAATATATTTTGTTTGTTTTTTTTTTTTTAATAATGTGTTGTTGTGTGTATAGTACTTGTTAGTAGTCAAATGAGCATCTAACGTAAACTAATATTGAATTTCAATAACTTTGCATCTACACATTTGTTGATTCTAAAATTAAAGGTTTCATCGTCAAAATTGTATTATATTTTTTTTCATATTTTAGAAAATTATAATTTTTAAGATGTTTTTTGCCCTCTCCCCATATTTTAAAATTGAGCCCTCACCGTCTATGTATTTCGTTACATTTCTGGTGTGCGGTGCTTTT
>NC_027748.1:29784839-29794086 GCF_000695525.1 Brassica oleracea var. oleracea | reverse complement strand
TTTTGTATTCCTCGTCGTTGGCTTACCGTCAATAGTCTCTGCTCGTTTTGGTTTTCAAGATCTAGTTTTTGGTGTTCTGACTTCTATGCTCTCTTTCATAGCGTGAGGACGGCTCCATCGTTTTCTGATTTCGCTCTGTCTCCCTTTCCCTCTTTATTCTTGCATCTCTTTGCAGCTTTCATCGCATCTCTGGTGGCTCTCCCTTTCACCATGTTTGCCACTCGAGATTTGGATAATGTTTTCGTTCGTGTATGTTATGTGGGCTATTTCTGGTCTCAAGTTTAGTCTCTGATTTTTTGGTGGTTGTCTTCCATTCTCCCTCTCTCAAGTTGTTTCTTTTCTTTCCATGTTTTCCTTGGTATAGGTGTGCGGAGTTAGCCTCTTGGAGCTTTGGTCCCTTATATCCAGAGCTTTGTGATTTTTCAGTTGGATGTCGTCTTGTGTGTTCTTGTTTAGTCTGTGAGGTGTTTCTTACTTTTTAGCTACTGGTTGTGATTCCGGTGTTTTAGGCATATATTTTCCTGCTTTTTGGTGGCTTTGGTCTTTCGATTATTATTCTCCATTTGGCCTGCTTTCTTAGTTTATGTGTTGGTTGTCTAGTTTCTTATTTTTAATTTGATTATCTTATGATACTAATAGTGAAATAAATATAATTTGTAAATGAAATAATAAAAATTAGTAAAAATAATAAAATGATGAAAAGTCTTATTATTTTTAGGTGTGAATAAATTAAATATTTAATATATATTTATATTATTTTATTTATTTATTGAATTTTAGAGACCAATAAGTGTGAGAAGGATTAGATAATACACAATTAGAAATTGATGGAGAAAATTGCAATAATTTAAAAGAAGAAGAATTTAAATACAAAAAAAAAACATGAGGACACATGTCAACAAACCCCCCATTCCACATGTCATAAGAAGGGAAAAAGCCAACTTTATATATATAGATATATTTTTATGGACAAGCTTATTTTTAAAATGATTTTAAGAATCATTCGAGTGATGATACGTAGCTACGAAAACATTTTGTAATGCTCCATGATTAATATATAGGGGATCTCAAACTTGAATAATAGATCAGCAGTTAGATGTTAAAAAAATCTTAAAGTTCTTTAAAATGTAATAAAACGATTTGGGGAATTATGGATGTTACGGTTGTAGAAACCTTAACATATACAAATTACTATCCTATTTATCACTATTAAATTTTTCTCTGTAATAACTTTGAAATGAATGTATAGTGTGGACCACTAACTTTACAGTTACCACAATTACAAAGATTACTACTTCCTTTTTTCGTTTGTATATACGACTCTTTCCTAATTTCCTGCCAATCCAATGTAATTTCTACTAAAGAAAATTCACTATTAATTTCCATAATTTGTTGACGAAAAAAAAGATCTCCATAATATTTGCAATCCTTTCCAAATGAATCCAAAGTCTCGACGACTAACTTTATTTTTACCCACTTCCCACAATCACCAAGATCACAACTTCCATGTTTGGTTTGCGACATCTCACACAAAAGCAAATCTGACCACCAAATCCGGAAACAAAGCTGAACTTGCCAGTTTCGTTTAAATTCTACTTTGATTCCGTACGTGATCAAAAGAAAACAGAAATAAATCTTGGCACAAATATTTATAAAAATAATTAAAAGGCATTAATCTTACCGACTGGTTAAATAATCCATTTCCTCCACTACTCTCATTTGTCTTCCCCCACTTAATCTCTTACGTTTTGATATATCCTCTAATGGGAACTCATCGACTTTTCATCGCTTTTGTCACTCTTTTTTGTTGTTTCTGTCTACCTCATCTAATCGAAGCTAAACGATACGGACTGTACCGCCAACAAGTGTTCGTGGATCAATCTGGCAATGGAAATTTCACGAAAATACAAAAAGCGATCGATTCGGTTCCAGCCAACAATCGTAATTGGTTCTTCATCAACGTTGCAGCCGGCCTTTACAAGTCAGTATAGTTACATTTAGTTGACTTGAAATGAAGGTTTTCATATACAGTATATGCGAAATATGATTAGTAACGTTTTTCTCTTATGCCTTAGGGAGAAAATAAAGATACCATATGATAAACCCTTCATTGTAATAGTGGGGGCTGGAAAGAGGAAAACTAGAGTTGAATGGGACGACCATTACTCAGTTGCACAAAGTCCAACTTTTGCTACTATCGCAGATAGCACCGTTGTTAAGAGCCTCACTTTCGTGGTACGGTGGAGGTTTTGCTGTCTTTTTCTTCTGTTGATTTGATTCATTTTTTATTAGAACATGAAAAAGGGTTTTTATTCCTTTTTGTCTAGAATACGTATAATTTCCCGAATAATGGAAAAGTGAACAAGAATCCTAGGACTCCAGCGGTGGCGGCGTTGATCGACGGTGATAAGTGTGCTTTTTACTCGGTAGGGTTTGCCGGAATTCAAGATACCTTGTGGGATTCGGATGGTCGACACTTGTTTCACCGTTGCACTATCCAAGGCGCCGTTGATTTCATCTTTGGTAACGGCCAATCTATTTACAAGGTTTGTCACATTCTGACTCTTCACATAATTACATGTAGGATAATAATAGTCAAACTGTTTTCTTCAATAACTCTTTATTTTCTCTATGCCAATCCAATGAGTGGAAAAAGAATTTTAATATAATAATCCCCTAACAAATTATGGTCCGAGTTTAATGTGATTGCTCGTTTTCTAGAAATGTGTAATTCAAGTGCTAGGAGCGACACTAGAACCGGGGCTAGCTGGATACATAACGGCTCAAGGACGGACAAACCCGTACGACGCGAACGGGTTCGTGTTCATGGACAGCCTCGTTCACGGAACCGGGTTGGCTTACTTGGGCAGACCGTGGCGTAGTTACGCTCGAGTGATCTTTTACAACACTAACTTGACCAACGTGGTTGTTCCCGAAGGTTGGGACGCATGGAACTTAGTGGGCCACGAATCACAGCTGACGTATGCAGAAGTTGGATGCTTTGGAAGTGGATCTAGTACGACGAGACGTGTGAGCTGGGTTAAGAAGCTGAATGGACCCATGGTTGAAAGTTTGAGTAGTCTCAACTTCATTAACAATGGTGGGTGGGTTCAAGATTTGCCCATTCGTATTTGATTGATCTCATTGCTTCTGTTTATCTTTTTTTTTCTTTCTTATTTATCATTCCCAAGTTTTTAGTTTGACTATGTGGATTTGCGTTTATCAAGTTATGCATAAAGGTAAATAAAGGATGTGCAAAATTTACTATCGGTTATAAGGATTCGGTTTGCATATGAATATATTAATTGCTTCATGCAAGTTTCACCTTTAGCTTGTAACTGGTAAGACTTGTGCAATACAGTATTAAGTTTCAGAGCGTTACCAAGAGAACTAGAGAAGCCCTCAAATACTCACCGACGGTGCCTACAGCTTCTCCGGAAGCATCACAAAAAATAACCTACAAATACAATTAACAAAAGATAAGATAACTTAAACTTTTCATATAATTAAAACCTGAATCCGAAGAACTGAACCGAATCTGACCCGAAAAAGTAGTACCAAACCCGAATCAAAATTAATTAAATATCCAAACAGGTTCAAAATTTTGGAATTTAAAAAACCGAAACCAAACCCCACCCGAATTGAAATATTTTGGGTACCCGAATGTATCCGAAATAGATTTATATACTTAAATATATCCATTATCTTTAGATTTGATGTATATTAAAAAACTTTCAAAATATATAAGATACTTTTAAGTTGTCCAAAATACTTAAAAATATACAAAAAATCAAAAGTGCATGTATAAAATAGCTAAAGTATACTCAAAACACCAAAAAAACTTAAAATATCTATTGATTCTTTATGCCTATATTCAAACCAACCCAATTTATATGTTAAGTTTAAGTATTTTGAGATATTTTATTCAAATTTATATGTAATATATTATTTTTTTATAGATTTTGAGAAATTTAAAGTATATAATGAATTTTAAAATTTTCAAAATAATTTAAATGGTTATCCAAACCCGAACCGAACCCGTAAAGATCCGAACCGAATCTGGATTGAAATTTAGAAATACTCAAATGGGGCTGAAATCTTAAACCCCAAAAATCCAAAACCCAAATAGATCTGAACTGAGCCTGAGCGAGTACCCGTACGCTCACCCCTAGTATTAGATATGTAAAATGAAATATTTAGAAAATTTTGGGGTAATTCATTTTTGAATAATTTTGGATACGTTTAGATTAAAATATTCAAATTAAATTTTCAGTTTTAGATATTTAGGTTCATGTTACTTTAAAACTAAAATAGAGTTTGATTCGCGCCAAAGCGCATGATTATTTCGTTGAATAATATTGTGTTTAATGGAAATTTAGTTTAAGTATTTAGTTGATTTTGTTTTAGTGTTTGTATTTATCTTTGTATACATGATTTTTATTGTCTTTGTATAGATGGGTAAACATTTTGGGTTTTAAAATTTGATGAATAGCTCCAAAGAATTAAGAGCTTGTTGCAAAAATGACTCAAAACTCAAAATCAGATACAAAAATAATCTATGACTCTTTTTAAAATTTTCATTTGGCCTATTCACCCTAAAAGTTTGGATTATTTACGAAAATGCCAGTACTTTTTTTTATTTTTTTCTGAAATAAGCATTTTACTTTACCATCCTCATTTTACTCAAGTATTTACAATATTGTCATTGCCATCAATAAACCAACCACCATGAACAACCAATTTGGAGCTCTTAATGCATCTAAAAATCAATTTTCACTCTTCATATCTCATTTCTTATGCACTAAAAGTCTAAAACCACATCTCTTTCATTTTCTCTCTTTATTCATCCAAAAGACCTAAGATTTAAGGTTCATAGAGCCATCCAAGCTCAAGATTCTTGGTCATTAACAAGTAGGTCGCTTTCGTGTTGAACTTCTGTGTGCTTAGAGAAGTTAAGAAAGTTCTATATGAAATCAATTTTTTTCTAGATCTGTTCACTAGAAGACTTCCGTATAAGTCTTATGGTCTAAGACGTATATGAAAGTCTTCTAGCCAACGCAGAGGTTAGTTTTGCAGTTGACTTTTATGTCTGTTTCGTAGAGACGACTTCCCTGAAAGTCTTCCAATTTTTCTTTATTAACAAAAAAATATCGAAAATATCAGAGAAGAATTACATGTAAGTCTTTTCGGATAAAGATGTTAGTTTTGCAATTGACCGAATTGTGTCAGAAATTTAACTCTTTCTAGAAGACTTACCTGGAAGTCTTACACCAAAAAACTTCAAAGGAAGTCTTCTTAACTTTCGGTGGAAGTCTTTTAACTATCATTGGCAGTCGTCTCAAGTTACTTTTGCAATTGAAAAATAAACCTTGAACATTTAATTTTATTTGGAAGACTTTCATTTAAGTCTTCCGGGAGAAGACTTACACGGAAGTTCTCCAGAATTTTATTCCGAGATTCTGGTCAAACCTTTGGTTATCACAGAAGACTTCCGCGTAAGTCTTTTGCCGGGAATATTTAAGTTTTATTTTTCAATTGCAAGAGTAACCTGAGACGACTTACATGGAAGTATTCTAGCAAAAATAAAATATTAATTTTTATTTTTCTGGTGGAAGACTTCCGTGTAAGTCTTTTAGAAAAAGTCAAATTTCTGACACAACTCGATCAATTGCAAAACTAACATGTTTATCCCAAAAGACTTACAGAGAAATTTTCTCTGGTATTTTCAAGATTTTTTTAAAAAGAAGAGTAAGCCAATATTTACAAAGGAAGACTTCCAAAGAAGTGTGACGTAGAATACACTTCCAAAGAAGTGTGTAGTAGAGTAGACTTCCAAAGAAGTCTGATGTAGAATAGACTTTCGTGCAAGTCTTCTTTTATAAATTTTCAATTGCAAAAATGATCTAAAGAGAAAACTTCTGTGGATGTCTTCTACAAAAATGTTTAAAAAACTTTCATTTTTTCTAAAATTATAAAGAGACTTTTAAACATTTTTTTTGTTAATTTATGTATATTAATCGATATTGGGGCTATTTAATGAAATTCATAACTTAATTGGTTTTAATTATGAGGTTACCAACATTCATGTTTATTAATGTATCTAGCTAATTCTAGAAAGCTTTCCGGAAAGTCTTCTTGGTAAGTTTTTGTAAAACTTAATTGTATTTTCAACTTTAATATATATATTTAACTTTCAAAAGTGTCAACTAAGTCATATGGTTTAATGTGTCTTCTTAGATCATAATATATACTTTCTAATTTTCATGAAATTTGAATTTGAATTTTCATTTAAAATTTGAGTTTTTCGCTTAAATTTTAATTTTCCGCTTAAATTTTCCGTTTATATTTTACTTTTCCCGCTTTAAATTTTAGTATTCCGAAAAGTCTTCTAGAAGACTTCCAGACTTTCCAGATGACTTCTAATGAAGCTGTTATATGTTTGAACTTATGTAATGTTTGACCTTTTGTGAATTTAACTAGGTTTTCTTGAAAAGTTTTCTCCCTTAGTTGTAGTAAATTTGACTAATTTTTTGTGTTATTGTGTTTTTCTGTGTTCATGTCAAGGTTAATGACTATTAGATTAATTTTTACTTCGATTTTTACAGCATGTGTTATACACTCATATCTATATCTAGGCCTGGAACTTTTATCCGAGATCCGGATTCGATCCGTGATCCGATCCGGATCCGATCCAAAAATCCGGATATCCGGAGAGACCGAATCCGGATCCGGATAGTAAAATGTTAGATCCGTCAAAGCCGAATCCGGATCCAGATATCTTGATTTTTTAGTCCGGATATCCGGATCCGTAAATTTTATTAATAATTATTTCAAAAATAGTAATATTTATATATAAAAACTAATTTTATTTAATATATTTTCATTTTTATAATAGTATATATAAATTTTATGTAAATTTTGTAATATTATACATAGAAATAATTAAAAACATTCTATATATATATATTTTTTTAAATTATTGTTAATATTATATATATATTAATATTATTTTTTATTTATTTTAAGGATCCAAATCCGGATCCGGATATCCGCCGGATATTATAATTTTTAGAAGGATATCCGACATCCGGATATCCGCGAACCCCGGATCCGGATAAGGATAGTAAAATTATAGATCCGCCGAATAAGGATCCGAATCCGGATATCTTAAAATTGCCCGGATATCCGATCCGTCTCAGGCCTATCTATATCATTAAAATTGTTCCTTTTTATTTTAATACTATATTTAGACCTGCACGTTTGTGCGGGTGTTGTATCAATTTAGTAATAAAATTAAATTTCTATTAAAATTAAATAGTTGTGTGTTTCTTAAATAAAATTAATATTTAAATTTATTTTGTAGCATTTTTTGTTTTTATATTTGTCTTTTCATAAATGTATATAAATATTTCGATGGTTTGGTGATATGTAGCTATTAGTTGATATTATATATAAATTAACCGTTAACAAAAAAAAATATAAACTAACCATTGTAGTATTTAATATTGAGATATAATTTCAATGAAATAAACATAGCGGAACAAAGTATATCAAGTTAACGAGACTAAACAAAGTCTTAAAGATACTTCACTTTTATACATTCTAGTTTGATAAAATTTAAAAATTGTAGTAATAGAATAAGCATATGAATCGTGTATGCATTTATAACAAATCAATTATCAAATCTAACCAATATACAATGTGAGAACCAAGCTAAATAAACAATTAATAAACCATTTCCATTAAATATGGTTGATAGCGGAAATTGTTATAATTTAATTGCTTTAGATAAAGTTTGAACGATTTTTTAAAATGCAAAATGATCATCCACTCACTTCTTTATAGGAAAGATGTTATTATTAATTCACTTTGTTATATTACTAATTAATGGTCTAACCTTTAAATTTGTGCATTCACCACCAAAATGATAGTTAATAAAAAATTTCCAATTCATATTTGTTTATGAAAAAAGAGTAAAAATAATTAGAAGGTAGTATTAATTTATCCAGAAAAAGAAAAAAAAACATTGAAGTTATTAATGCTGTCAGCAAATCCCTAAATCCTAAAACCTAAACCTTAAATCCAAAAACCCTAGAATTTAGAATTTTGCTGACGGCGTTTAAGGTTTATAATTTTGCTGACCGCATTAACAACATCAAAAAATTGTTTTCTTTTTTTCGGCTATAATTTCTAATTAATTTTTACTTTTTTTTAATAAACAAAATATGGCTTGGCAAATTTTTATTAGCTATCAGTTTAATGGTGAACTCACGGGTTTACTCCTAGGAAGAACCGAAGAAAAACTCATATTTTAATAGAGTAAATACTGATAGTTTGATAGAGATTCTTAATTAATAGGTTAGTCAAGTTTTTGGATTATATGTTGACTTAAAATACAAATTATTTGTTGCCCCAAAATCTAATTTCTTGATGAATATTCTAAATTTGATTATAGTAAATGTCAAAGAGTAAATGTTAATGGATATTCTATTTTTTTTTAGTTAGTTGTTAGTCATAAAGAAGATATTCTTAACATTAATCACATACTTGTTGTAAATGAAGCGTTGGAGAAATACTTCTGTTATCATTACTTTCTGTTATCATTACTGTCGACCAGAAGGTCCATATATATACAAGGTATTAGACCGTCATAAGGTCATGTTTATCCTAACAAGACAAGGATAAGAATAAACACTATGTTACAGATATACATGGAATATATACTAGATAAACACATAGTCTCTGATTGTCTTTATCATGTCTCGGATTGGGCATGCAGTACGGGCTGGTCCATGGTCGATCATCATTTGGTTTATAACACTCCCCCTTGATCGACACATCCGGTACAGGTTCGTTGCATGCTTAATGTTGCCTCATTAAAACCTCTCCTGAAAAACCCCAAAACCAATGTGGCAAAATGAGAAACCAAGGACAGGAAGTACAACACATGAACTCCCCCAGATGAATGCATCACTGTAGTAGACGCATTCCCATCTGGTATCCGAGTCTTCTTGAACGTTGAAGTTGCCTATGACTTGGTGAAGATGATCAGCTGGATTCTCCTTGAATGAACTTGTAAGTCTTGGACGTTGGTATGTCTTTTGGAACTCCATTAAGATGTGGTCAGGATGTACATCTTTGCTGCTGATCACTCCATGTCTTGGTTGAACTGATGGTGCTTCAAACGGTGCTCGGATGGACTTTATAATCTGCAATAAAACTTTACTTGCAGGTCCTTTTTCATGTC
>NC_027748.1:29780790-29782251 GCF_000695525.1 Brassica oleracea var. oleracea | reverse complement strand
ATTATCCTTTTATTAAGGTTTTATTTGTTATTTAATCAAGAATCATCAAGCAAGACCAAGCAAGATAATATATAAAAACAAAATCGTTTTTATTATTTCAATAACATAAATGAATAACAAATAAATCAAATCAGATATGAAAACATAAAATCAGAATGTTGGAAAATTATTCAATGTATAATCCGACCTCATGGTCCATGAGTGTCCACTCGGAATCCTCCTCATATCTCTTCTTATCAAATGTGGCTTTATTAGCTTCAGGGATTTTCCTCTCACTATCTAGTACTTCATAATATATCTTTATGATGTCATTAAACCGTCTGATGTTATCCATCCTTTTCTGCTTCTTTTGCTCAATGTCTAATAAATATGAGAACATGTCATAATAGGTGGTGAAACCTTTGGCCTGATGTGATAACAACACTTCCTCTGAATGGAATGTGTCACGAGTTTTGTTTAACAAATCCTCGTTTGTTACCAATTCACCACATAGTCTAAGACTATAGGTGATTCTCATAAGATCAGAGTGATAATTGTCCACGGATTCATAATCCTGGAACCTTAGAGCTTCCCATTTTTTCTTGGATTCGTGCAACAATGGCTCACAGAATCTAGAATTCAAAAATGACCAGAGATTATGAGGATCATTAACATATCCAAACTCGTCTCTTAGGTCCTCACAGAGATGGTGTCGCATAATCATTATGGCTCTGTGTCTTTCACACGCAAGGGTGTCATTGTCATACTTGATGCACTTCCCAAGTCCCCTAGACTTCAAGACGGCTGACGTGTTTATAGCCCAATCAAGATAATTATCTCCAGAGAGATCAAGGGCTTTGTAATCTGAGGGTATGAAACTCGACATCTGAAATCATTATTCAAAACAGGTCTTAATCAAGTAATCTTTTTGAAATTTTTCATGCTTCATATCAATGCCACACACGGACCAAAAGAAATTTTTTTTTCTAAATGATGCATTTTCTTAAAACCATACGGTTTAAGGTGTGGATCAATGTATTTTTCAGATTTAAGGTCCTCTTATTTCAAACACAAGGTTTCAAGGCCTTTAGGGATTCTATCTTAGATGATCAGGAAAATGTTTCATATTTTCTTCATCCCATTGGATCGGATCATTTAGTACAATGATTTTTTTTTCAATTCAGATCAGATTGCTTGAAAACTATGAATGATCTATATCCCTAACAGTCGAGATTTCATGTTCAGTATGCAATATTAGTATGCAAACAATATGCAATCAAGCAAACCAATTCAATCATGAAATCAGGTTAGGGTTTTCGAAAAATATCCCATATATTTATTATTATTTTTTCAAAAAATAATCAAATCAGAAATTATTGTGACTTAAAAAAATAAATCAGGAAGATTTTATTTATTCAAGCAATTTATTATATAATTTTCGATTTAAAAATAAATAAATTTTCTCAGATATATCTCTGATAT
>NC_027748.1:29777116-29780307 GCF_000695525.1 Brassica oleracea var. oleracea | reverse complement strand
TAAACAGTTCTAATGTGAAACTATCATCAGGAAAAGTTTTAAACAATTTTAAAATCAGTTTCAGATTAAGAACAGGTTCAAAACAAGTTCAAGTTCGAAATTTTAAGAGTTTATGGTTTATGGTTTTATTTTATTTGCAGATACATGTTGCTAAATATAGCTACATGGTTGCGGATGAGGATATTTAATACTTTATGGGTTTTAGATGAGTTTTCGATGATATCTGAAAACTTTTGATGGGTTGATCGGTCTATCAGTTAGAGATATTCCTGGTTAGCTGATGCATTGCTCGGAATTATTGTTTTTGTTGCTGCTTGTTGGAATAGGAGACTGGTATATGTTTGAGAGAGATTTTTAGTTTCCGGAACAAATTTTCCGCCTGTATTGTAGCTGAGCGTGGGGGCGCGTCCAAACTCCGATTGATGCGGGGTTAGCGGTGTTGGCTTCGTCTCGTCAAGAGCTTTAATTTGGTATCTGGCTCGTCGTCTGGATCCACCGGAGTTGAGGGATAGAGTTGTTTGAATTTTGTCGGGAATTAGGGTTTTTACTGTTCGGATTTATTTCTGGTTTTTAGGGTTAGGGTTTATGAGAGCAACGTCGTGCTGATAACGTGGTTTAAATGAAGTGTTGGAGAAATACTTCTGTTATCATTACTGTCGACCAGAAGGTCTATATATATACAAGGTATTAGACCGTCATAAGGTCATGTTTATCCTAACAAGATAAGGATAAGGATAAACACTATGTTACAGATATACATAGAATATATACTAGATAAACACATAGTCTCTGGTTGTCTTTATCATGTCCTGGATTGTGCCTGCAGTACGGACTGGTCCATGGTCGATCATGATTTGGTTTATAACAATACTGACCTTTTTTTTTTTATCAAATCACATACTGACCTTTATAGTTATTATTTTTCTTGCAAATCACTCTTAAATAAAATAGATGGTGAGTTGTTAATATATCAAAGATTTTGTGTAGAATACAATCGTAGTTGTAAAACCACAAAAGCACTCGAGTTAAAATAGAGAATCATTTTTTCTTGAAGCAGGTGATTTTATTCATTGTCTTTTCCTCGAAGCAGATGTATTTGTCCTCACTGATTTGTGTTGTATTTGTTGGGCTTCGTATTAGAATCGACCCGACCCAAAGTACCAGAAACCCATTTCTCTTACAACGAGTCAGTTCGCCTAATTTTGCCCATACGTATTCGATTTTCGATAACAATTTTTGCGCGATCAGTAAACCATTTATTTATCTTCTCTGAACATGACCATATATTTGTTTAATCGTATATATTTACGAACTGATAAAACAGTAAAGCATGAAACAATCCTTTTGTCTGTGTAAGCAGCCCCCTGTTTTTCTTTGTCGTAGACGTCAGACATGTGTTGGTTTTCTTATAATCGTACAACTTAAACAATATACTATAACAAAAAAATCTTGTAATTACTCAAATATCGGCGAAGTTGGTAGAGACATCAATATAATCTCCAGGGCCATGTGGTTGACTCCAACTTGTTATAATAATTATATACTAAAATCAATGTTTTTTATTCTATTTTTGTTATTAAACATGCATAATATGTCAAAACAAAAAGGAAGGTTGGTAAATTAAATTTCTTCTTGTTATTGGTTTCAAATTTACTAGTCGATAATATTCGTTCGTATTTTCATACACTATTTATATTCTTTATAGATTATTACTTTATTTGTTTTGGTAGGAATTGATCAATGGCTAGGATTTGAAAAAATCTTGAAAGTAATAGTCCTGATTATAAATATTACATTTTCAAACACTTTTAGCTCCTTTCTTTTGATAATTCATCAACTAAATATTCTAACTCTTAGCTATTTCTGCAGTTGTTTTTGGTCAATTTCAGCGGTAGTTTTCATAACTATATCTTGAACCAACTTATTTTTCTAAAAAACATAAGGATCATCATAATTATAACACGTGTAATATTTCAAATGTTGTAATGTTTCTCGAATAATATACAAAAAATTATCCGTTCAAAAAATTTTAATAATAAAAATAAAATAGACTGCTTGTTGTTCTTTTTTGTAAAGATAAGCCAACTACTGCTAAGTGCTAGCAATTTGAAATGTTTTACGCAGCTCGTGTTATTTTACTATACTTATCTTACTTTAAAAATTAATATATATATATATATATATATATATATATATATCAGTTTATCATGTAGTTATTATATTTTCTGTTGATATTAAATCTGGTTATACAGCGTATTGTAGTTTATATATTTAATAATATTTTTTCCATTTATTTACTAGTACAGTTTATATATTTATGGATAGTCTTAGAAAACTAGTTTATAATATATAATTTATATATTATTAAAAATTGGCTTTTTATTTAATTCAACTATGTCACTTTAATATATATATATATATATATATATATAAATTATGTGTTATTTTATCTATTGATTTAGTTTTAAATATATATATATATCTATATATTATTATAATTTTGTACAATGCTTTAGACTATTTTTTCGCCATTTAAATATACATTTAGAACACTAAATCTGTTCGAACTGCACTTAAACAGTTAGATTCATTTTTTTTCCACTTAATCCACTAGATTCACTAAATTCAAACCGCTATATTTGTATTTCCCATTCGAAGCCTAAGTACCATTGTCACTTTATATAAAATATGAATCGTCAACTGTCACTTTATATAAAACTAGATGGGTGTCCGCGCTTCGCGCGGAATATTGTTTTATTGTTGTTAAAAGTATGATTTTTTGGACAATGTAATTAGATGATCACTTTTATTTGTTAAGAACGTTATTTGGTGTTTTTATTGTGTTATGTAGTAGTAATAGTGATATGTTAATATATTTTGTCTTTGTTTTTTCAATAATGTGTTTTTTCTGTATAGTAGTGAAGTGAGTCTCTAATATAAAAATATATTGAATTTCAATAACTTAAATTTGCATTTATGCATTTGTTGATTCTAAGATTAACAGTTTCAGCGTCAAAATTATCTTTTATTTTTTTCATATTTTTGAACATTATAACTTTCAAGATGTTTTTGTCTTTTTCCCATATTTTGAAATTGAGCCTTCAACATCTATGTATTTTGTTTACCTTTCTGGTATGCAGTGTTTCTCATCATCACCGAAAAGACTTACCTCATGCTCTTGTTCTTTATCG
>NC_027748.1:29771377-29776419 GCF_000695525.1 Brassica oleracea var. oleracea | reverse complement strand
CTTTATTGAGTTAGTATTACTTTGACATTTTTTTCTCTGTGATTATGGAAGTTTTATATTTAGATTATGTGTTATATTAAGATAAATATATAGTTGTAAATGAAATAATAGAAAATAGTAAAAAATAATAAAATCGCGAAAGTTTATGCTATTTTTAGCTGTGAATAAATTAAATATTTAAAATACATTTATATTTTTTACTTATTTCTTTATTTTTTTGCAATTTTTTGAACAATAAAATAGATTAAAATAGATTATCAAACTTCAAATGATGATGGTTAGTGTGAGAAGGATTATATAGTGTATAATTAGAAAATAGTGAACCAAATTGCAATAATCTAAAAGAAGAAGGATCTAAAATGTAAAAAAACAAAAAAGTGGACACATGTCAACAAACTCCCCTTCCACATGTCATAAGAAGAGAGAAAAATATATTTTATATATAAAGATATGAACCATCTACTTGTCTGAACTTCTAACTTTTGGGCATATAAAGCGTAAAACCCAAAGTTATTTTTGGTTTTAGTCCTTTAGGTCCGTAAGATTCAAAATTTAGTTTTAATCCAAAAATTGTATCTATAAAAAAGTTGTAGAAGATCTATGATCACACATAGATTACCTACCTGTGATAAAAAAATATTTATCACAAATACTGATGATGATAAATAATTACTAATAAATAAAATATTTTTTTAATATTTAGCAGTTGATTTAAAATCCAAACTCTACTAACTGGAGAAGCTCAAACTTTTCAAGAAAATAAAAATGAAAAAAATTGGCCAGTTTTTAGAAAGTAAAATTGAAAAAAAAACAAAAAGATGATATGGTCAATATAAGCCTCGAACCCGGGTTGTTTGACTGTAACATGGACCCAAAGATACCACTGGATTAATGAGAACATATGGCAAAATGTGGCCGAAATTAATACATAAAATTGCGGATGGAAGCATTCTTTGGCTTTGTCCAAGGGCCACTGCATATATATATAACTATTTGCAATATCTAACTTTAAAAGCATCTCCAAAAAAGAACTCTATTTTGAAGTTTTCAAAACTCTATATTTGAAGTTTCAATGTGTTCTTCTCCAAAAGTAAAACTTCAAAATTCTTTATATTTTACTCTATAGTCCTTATATTTGTCATAGTTAATGTAAATTCATAAAACTTCTATAAATAACTAGTACATATATATATATATATATATATATATTAATTAAAAAAATCATACAATAAAATATAAAATTATAAATAAAAGTACATAATTAAATATTAAACTGCAAGCAAATATTACATTATTCCATAAAATTATTTTCGTAATGCTCTCATATATGATCAACTAGTGCATTTCGAAGTAAGAAATGATTCTCTTTATTTTTGATTTGTAGATTACGAGCCAAAAATTGCTGAAATCGGATATCTTCATTTTCCGTCATTTCAACTGTTGCTTCTGCCATTGATCTTCATGTGTCTTTTTAATAAGTTTTTATTATGGTTTTTTGTCATATTCTTGTTGCTTAATTTTAGTTTTAAAATATTATAAATCTTGTTTTAAAATTTTTATTTAATTTCATGTGTAAAACTTAAATTTATAAAACAAATTTGAAATATTTATGAGATATAAAAGTTTTAAGGATTAAAAAGTTAACAAAAAAATATTTAAGAAATATAAATATGATGTATAATTGTAAAGACTAAATTGCAAATAAAAAGATGAAACTTTAAATTTGAAGTTTTGAAAAGTGAAACTCTGTATTTGGAGTTTCACTCTTCAAAACTTCAAAATTTGAAGTTTTGAAGTTCCTTTTTGGAGAGCAAAAAATTCTATATTTGGAGTTATAGAGTTTCTTTTGGAGATGCTCTAAGAGGAACTTCAACGGCAAACCTCTTAAAAGCAGGTTCTTATTGAAAAAGTAATAATAGTTTAATCATGTATAATCCCTGTTCGAAAAGGCGGCGCCGAAGGCCGCTTAGTCGCCGGAAAGTCGCTCGTCGGGCTCCGGCCGCCACAATTTGGTACTAATCGGACAAAAACTCGGGATCTTAGAAAACTCAAAATTTTGTTCATAAAAACTTTAAAATGGAAGGTTCTCTTGTAGATTTATCAATAGTAACCTTAAATACCAAGGAAAATGGAAGAAAAAAAATGAAAAAAGGATAAAAAAAGAGAGGCGGCCGCCATTATTAGAGTTTGATCAAACACATATGAGGAAGAAGATGAATACCGAAATATCTGTTCTACCCTTATTAATGTTTAAGTCAAAAGCAATAAAAAATACGCTTGGTGGGTTCGAACTCAAGTTTATTAGGCAGATATAAAGAGCACTAACCACTGGCCTATAACAGATCTAATGCTCTTACTTACATATATTAATATATATAGATAAAAACTATATAAAAACTTTAAAACTAGGTCCCGCTTAATCCCCGATTTTTTTGCTAGGCGCTAGGCCTGGGGTTACCGCCCGACTAGCGCCTAACGTAGTTTTGAACCGGGTGTATAATGTTGAGGTCAAAATTTATTTCTGTGAAGAAAAGTAAACCAATTAGAAGTTGACATATGACAGCTTAGTTTTAGAACCGGTCTTTGCAGCGCTTATTTAAGAGTCGTATCGCCACTTTACTGTTTCTTTTTCATTATTTTAATATATTTTTTCTTTACTAACTCCAGTAAGAAACGCCCGATGGACGTGCTCTAAATAGAATGGACGCATGTTTCACAATAATTATTTTTTCAAAAAGGGTTGGTGGATTGAGATAGTTTTCGATTTCAATATTCCATAATAATATACTATTCATTTATTGTTCTTTTCAACCACCTATAATTTAGCTGTTTGTTTTGCTATACATTTCACATCATATTATTACTATATAGTATATATATTGTGTTACAACTAATGTAACCAGACCGGAATAACAACTAATGTAAAAAATATATTTGTGAAAAAAACGAACATTCTTAACTAAAGAATTAACAATTCCATTTTGCGTTCTTGGAATGTAGGAAATTTTGAAGTTCAAAAAACATATCTAAAGTGTTTGAATCACCTTTAACTCTATTGAGAAACTTAGTCAAGTTTGTGGTTATTGTAATCATGTCCTTGTAATCCGTTCTAAAATTCTGACACGTCGAATGTTGTGGCATGCTTTCCATAGCCCATTTTAATGCTTTCATTTCTGTGTGCAACAAATCTTCTTGTCTTTTTAGATTTTGCGTTCCCATTAGTTTGATCTTTCCATACTATTCTTCCAAAACCATCCACCATACAAATATTATCCCAAGCTTGAATCTTGTAATTCCTCAATAGGTTATGCTTGTGGAGTTTCGGGACTTCAAGATTGTCTCATTTGCATGGAACCAAACCTAGCATTCACTCTCTCTCTCTGCATATCTGACAAGTTCCAAAGGATTTTTTTATCTATACCTCTAAATAATTTATCATTCAGAACTTTACAGATATAATAAATTATCCAGGGATATGGATCTTTATCCGGTTCTAGTTCTGGTCTCGCAATTGATTTTCTGGAATAGAACAATTGTAGATAATTTTTATAAGTTACTAAAAGTTATTCCTATTTGTATCTCTGGAATTGTCTGACGGAACGAGCCAGTTTGAACTCAATATTTTATATCCTTTTACTCGGGATTTTAAAATTTATAACAAATTTAATTGGGGTTTTTGCCAAAACTAGCTCACAACTTGATTTTAACCCCAAACCTATACCCAAACTTGAATCAAATGCAAAACTAACCTAAAAGCCTAGTGAAATTACAGCTCAGCCCCTTGTGACCAAACGAAAAAACAGAAGCCATTTTTACGAATATAGCCCGAGTAAATCGTCTGAGTCGTCTGAGATGTTGGAAGTCGTCTGGACGACTGAAGTGTAAGTCGTCTGGTACCGGTTTATTTTAAAAATAATTTATAAATCTTGTAAAAAAATATTTTGATGCGTGAAAAATAAAAATCAAGTAATTATAAACAGTTTTAAGTGATATAAATTAAGATATGATAAAATTGATTTGTTTTGAAGATAGATGAGTGGAAGTAGTGAATCATGAAATACTTTGGTTTAGGAGTTTGGCAAACATATGTTGTAGTATTGTATGTATTGTTAGGGTTAGATTTTGGAAAACTAAAATGTTTTTTTCAAAAATTAGTTTTCACCTATATGTGTTTATTTATGTGTATAGTAAACACTTTTCAAGTTTGATTTGATTTTATGAAGTCTTTAATTAGATAATTAAGTTTAGGGGTTATGTTTAGGGTGTGGACAACTTATATTTCAGTCGTCTGTTGAATAATTTACTCGGACGACTTACATTTCAGTCAACTGGTGAAGAAATTAAAACAGATGACTGACATGTAAGTCGTCCAAATATTCCCGCCTAAAATTTTTTAAAAAAAATATTTTCCCGCTTAAATAATTTAAACCAGACGACTTACTTGTAAGTCGTCTGGAAAGTCTTCTATTTTAGTTTCCCGCTAAAAATATTTAATTTCCCGCTAAAAATATTAAACTCTTCTGGACGACTTACATGTAAGTCGTCTGTTTTAATTTCTTCACCAGACAACTGAAATGTAAGTCGTCCAGGAAGTCGTCTCAGTAAAAAATATTTAATCTAATTGGATTTTTTGTCTCCCTATATAAAGAAAAATTTACACATTCTCCCTCCTCCTCTCAAATGGCTGCAACAAAAATGTAATGTTCATCATTCTAAAACTCTCCAACCTCTCTCTAATCTCTTTGACTTGAAAACACCAAAACTTTATATGAATTTTTCAGTTTTGTCTCATGTATTTCTTACTAATCTATCTCTTTTACAGATTTTTAATCAAATGGTACTTATCTTCCACTAATTTAAAGGTAGATCTATTAATTTTAGATATGTATTTTTGTGTGTTCTATAAATGTAGATTTATCTAATCTTCCACTCATTTTCTCTATTTTTAAGTCATTTGAACGTTTTTGGATATGCAGGTTTTTCAGATCTGGATTTGATATGCAGATTTTTCAGATCTGGAAGACTTCTGAGACGACTTACTT
>NC_027748.1:29767549-29770935 GCF_000695525.1 Brassica oleracea var. oleracea | reverse complement strand
AGGTTATTTTTGCAATTGACTTTGAAATCTGTAACCTGAGACTACTGAAAGTTAAGTCGTCTGTTTTTGTTTGGTTTCAAAAAAAATTCCAAAGAACCTAGACGACTTACATTTCAGTCGTCATAGGTTAGTTTTGCATTTGACTGGATAATTACAGAAGTTTGACTTCCCCAGACGACTTACATTTCAGTCGTCTGGCGAAAATTAAAATAATAATATTTTTTTAAAAGTAGACGACTTACAGTTAAGTCGTCTACTTTTAAAAAAATATTATTATTTTAATTTTCGCCAGACGACTGAAATGTAAGTCGTCTGGGGAAGTCAAACTTCTGAAATTATCCAGTCAAATGCAAAACTAACCTATGACGACTGAAATGTAAGTCGTCTAGGTTCTTTGAAATTTTTTTTGAAACCAAACAAAAATAGACGACTTAACTTTCAGTCGTCTCAGGTTACAAATTTCAAAGTCAATTGTAAAATAACCTCTGCGTTGACCATACGACTTCCAGGTAAGTTGTCTACAGCCAGACGACTTCCCAAGTAAGTCGTTTGACGAACAGATCTGGAAAAAAATTTGATGTCATAACTTAAATTGGTGAGATAAGTTCCTTAGCATACATAAGGCTTCTCCAAGCACACAAAATCACAAACGAAAGTAACCCACACAGAATCGTTAGCTTCTATGACTCTATGAACCATAAAAAATGTAGAATCAAAATCTTGGGTTTTTTTAGCTCATTGTGGAGAGAAAGTGAGAGATATGTTGTGTTTAGTTCACAAGAATGGAAAAAGAAGAAGGGTAAATCGATTTTGAGAGCATTAAGAGCTTCAAATTGGTTGTTCATGGTGGTTATGGTATTGATGACAATGGCAATCTTGTAATTACTTGAAGATGATGAGGGTGAGAGAGTAAAAATGTCATTTTCGAAGAAAAAAAAAATTTGAAGGCATTTTTGTAAATTATATGAACTTGTGGGGTGAATATGGCAAAACCAATTTTCAGAAAAAGGAGGTTAGTTTTGTGTTTGACTTTAAGTTATAGGTCAATTATGCAAAAAGCCCAATTTAATTAAAGAAAAAACTACTCCTGTTTGATTCACGCTTCAATATTTGTTATTAAATCTGTGTTAATAATGGAGGACTATTTTCTATTCTAGGAAACCAGCGTTGACTTGTTGTCAAAATGACAAAGCACAATACAACGCATACAGAAATATATTCATCAGATCAGCGATGTTAAAAATATATAAGGATGTATTCTATAACTGGAAATAGTGACATCCCAACAGTTCAATTTTATAAATCTGGAATAGTTGTTGAAACTTGAAAATTGAAAATCAAAGTTGCGGCTGTTGCTTGGTGTTTAGTGTAAAGAATTAGCTAAATTAATCTTTTTAAGGATAGTTAATTTGTCCCCGAAAATAAGTGTTTTTATGAAAGGATATGATATCTTTAATTTATTTTAAAAATCTTCAAACTCATAAATATGTGAGTTTGGATCCTATTGAAACAACAAAAGGCAAGAATCATTTAAAGTAGATTTTAAAAGTAATTCTATAAAATTGTAATTTTCCAAAACTCCGTGTACATGCAAATTTAGAATGGTTATCTTTTCATCTTTAAAATATGAATTATTAAGTTTCAACTCCTACTATGTTAAATGATTAATAATGGATTAAAATTATTTTTATTTTCCACTATCTGCACCTGTAAATTTATTTAGATAAAATATTTTAATTAATTTTTTTGTCTTATTATTATAAGCCTAAATGGATCAAAGTTTTACAAACAAATCTCGAGAGAGAGAGATTATGATTACAAACCTTTTTTCACTAAAAAATTGATTATATTCACTGAGTAAAATTACATAAGCCAACGATCGAAGTAATCCAGGAGTCCTAAGTTGGCGGACAAACACATCAGTCCCAGAGTTATATGCACACAGATGGAAAACAAGTTGAACAACAAAACATAAGACTAATAAGAAAAATCCAAAACTAATACAACATGATGAAGATCATAAGAAATCCAAAAAATCTTAGGCCAAACTTTGCATGAAATTGAACAGAGAACATTAGTATAACATAAGCGATGGAGCCAACACAACCACCGATAAAATGAACCTTTTAATAGTGAATAGCCCAACAGATTTAAAGACTATAACTTCAATCACCGATGAGACAGAACTTCATAAAGTTCTTAAGCTTGACCGGGATATGCAAACTCGGATAACACAACTTGAAATGCCGCTAGGAAGCATAACGATGAAACAGATCTCGATCAGATATAGAGGTAGAAGACAAGGAGAAAATCCAAATTGGCTCTGAGTTCAACTGTTCCCAATGAACCGAGAGAGGCTGAAGATCGATCCAGAGACGAATTTTTTTTAAAATAACTCAAATCTAACATATGTATATGCATACATAATCGTTCAATCCAAAACTAGATCTCAACAAAAGAGATTGCATCCAAGCCGATTATATAGGCATGCACCAAAGATCGGATGAAAACCATGACAAGGATCGTTTCTTTGTTGGTTCGTAATAAACATTATCTCAGTTAAAGTGTCGTTGTTGGTTTAAGTTTGAGGTTTTAGGATTTTTCTAGACAAAAAAACAAACACCGATAAAGATGATGAATTGACTTCTAATGTATTTGGGTCATTCATGTTAAAAATACACAAGTAAATTTAATAGTTAGAAATTTAGACAGCTATAAATCTTGTCAAGGTGTGTCAGATTTAATCTTGGTCGTCGAATGAGATGAGAGATGTGTGGTCAGGGGCGGACCACCTTAGTAAGGGGTGTGGCACGTGCCACATAGTGATTAAATAATTTTCTTGTGATCTATACATGCACAAAAGATGCCATACGCCCCAACCTAATTCCAAGTTTGATTCCCAGTAACCCGGTTTACGCTCTTTGTTTCTTCACACTCTTAGTTACTTTTTAAATTAAAGCATATTACTTTTTCCCCTTCTTTTTGTTACTTAAAACTATTTTTTTGTTTTCTCGAAATTTCTACGCACTTTTGTTACCATTTCATACAATATAAAAAAATTTTTGTTTTGCTACATAAAACTATTATTTCTTTCTTCAAAAACTTTTTTTAATACTAAAGTTTTCATAATAAAAACTATAATTTATTCTAAATTCACTCTAACAATTATTTCTATTATTTTTAATTTTCAATAATTAGATTAATAAAACGAAAAGGAATAAAGGTTTTGACTATTATATGCAGTATATAACTTACAACGTTACTTAAAAAGAAGATTTAAAATTATGAAAATCAATATTTCATTGTATGTTCATTTAAAATTTTAGTGACTAATGTAATTTTTTTAAAGAAAGATAATAAAATCCAATTCACTAAATTATTTAGTA